>NC_061894.1:5558031-5866811 GCF_905147765.1 Vanessa atalanta | reverse complement strand
TGTTTATAAATTGTGTGAAAAATATTTTTCAGCTAAAATTATTTTTATGCGACTTTATAATCAGGCGATATAATAATGAAACTGCGTTACCCGAACCGAAACTATCGGATATCCGAAATATAATAGTCTACAAATAAAGTCAAATTTATATCTTGTAATTTTTTCTTTAACAATTTCGAAATAGTGTTAACTAAGTATCCGAAACAATCGTTTCCGACCATAACCGTAGATATCAGAAACTAAAATATTATTAATATATCCGTATCTTATAATAGATTTAAAATTAATATTGATAATAGAATAAAGCTTGATTAAAAGTATAAAACCTCGCTTTATTGCCTCTACTGGTGACAGGAGGGCTGGTTTCATGTTAATAATTCTTATGTAAATAAATATAAAAATATTAGGTATATTTTAATAAATTTTCTCTTTAGGTTATAAGAGTAACTAACAGAGTGGGTTCATTACTCACTATAAAATATGATCGATAGACAAAACATTTTGTAGGTCTGATCTGGTAAAGTAACAGTAAGGCCTTTAAATGAAAACACAAGTTCGTCACAAAAAAACTCCGTATAGTTTTGTCAACTACGTCAAGTTTAAATGTTGATAAATCTACTATTATGGTTTACAGACTAATATTAAAGTATGTAAGCAGCAGCCTGTGTATGTTGCACTCATAGATTGATGACTCCTCGTCGTTTAAGAAGTTTAGGAGTTCCACCACGCTACCCCAATGCGCATTAGTAGAATTCACGCGTGGGGCTTTTTATCAAATACGTGCTACATTACTGCACGGTGTTGAATCCACCATATATCGACATCAAATTTCAAAGATGACAATTCTTTGATGCTCGCCCAGGTCTTCGGTTAAGGAGTTGGGCCTACCGTCAGGACGTCACGCTACTATGCGCAAGCGATCCCGTAATTTCTCCCGAAAAGACGGAGTGGGTACCGCTGGGTTTTTAGTGGGTATTCCGGCACCTTCAGCGCCGGCGAGCCCCACATACCGCCCCACATCATGGAGGAAACGCGTAATGCATTTTTTTCAGCAAAAAAAGAGCTTCGGTTAAAATAGAAGTGTTCTACTGGGCCATGTCGATGTTACAGAGTAAAAAGTAATTGGTTTTATAATCTATGAATCCAGAAAAGAGTTTGGAGTTAGGATGTCGTAAGTACACCTCAGAATGATCGTAAGTAATTTCCCTCCAGTTCTGTTGTCCAGCAGTTAAAATGTACAGGCGTGTGCGTACACACGCTTATGCACCAAAATATAACCTGCACAAATCATGGGAGATACTCATGGGAATACCAGCCATACCCGATATCGATAAGAAGGATTCTTAATGGATATTACTACCAGTGAACTACCAGTGCCTCTTGGATCTTCTACCTTTTAACTAATGATACTTATTTTATGATGTTTACATATTACAATAATTAAATACCTACCAGTACAATTTGTCACAGAGCTTGCCGTTTCCTCTGTTTTAATTTCCATTATTATTATTAATAGAATACATGTAGGTAGAATGACGAACCTGCTGGTCAGTGGTTGTAGACATTGGCGCTGTAAGAAATATTAACCATTCGTTTGATTGCCAATGCGCCACCAACCTTGGGAGCCAAGATGTTATATCCCTTGAGCCTGTTACTCAGTCACCCTTCAAACCGGAACATAAGAATAATAAGTATTAAGTTTTGCCGTTTTTACTGTAGAAAATCTGTTAAGTGGGTGGTACCAATTCGGACGGGCTTGCACCAAGTTTATTATATAAATTAGTACATAATCAAGACAAGAAGCTTATTGGTATGAAAAAATTATAATCAATAAGTTTAAATCGCTTTAGTAATACGAACGAAATAGCGAACTATGTAAAAGTTTTTTCAAGTTCAAATCTTAAAATGTATTTTTTATTGTTATGCTTTTATGTACACATTAGAATAAAAAGTAATTAGTCTTTGATTTTATTTTTAATTCCAGACATATTTATAGCTGTTAACAGTATGTATGAACTTGTTAAGACTATGTAGTAAATTATGCAGTTGAATGCCTTGTCTCAGAAGTCAGAAGTTCCTGAGATTATCTCGACAAACTTTCTAGGTTTATAACATACAAAACTACCTAATACACTTAAATTGTAATATATATATATATATATACTTATAATATAATGTGCACCTATATTTAGAATATAGAGTTAAATAGGAAATTAATATTGTACTTATTAGGCAGAACAAAACACACTAAGGCATATTTTTTTTACTTACCTTTTCATTTTCACTCATGTTCGTGAAACATTTGACTATTTATTTTAAGCCGATTTTAAAGTATGTTATTAAACCTAACACCTCAGCCTACACTGTAAGTATGTGAATGTACATATATTCTGACCTAAAATAGTCATCGTCCGTCGATCGGATATTCGTTTAAGCCGAGATATTAAATTACATAGCTAGGTTACTGTACCAAATGACTTTGTACAATGGGCAGCATAATTGTTACAGCATATTAGTTAATTAAAAAAAATAAAGCGCTTTTTAGAACACGTGAACATAAAACCTTTTTGCGTCAAAAGTGCTTCACTCAAACGTCAAATAATATCATTCAAATTCGACCTTTAATTAAAACCTTAACCTTATGATTAAATCCCGTTAATTCTTTAGATTTTAATTCTTAATATATACTTGTGTATACTTCAATCCTGATTTCAAACTCGATTAAAGATAAAAATAAACATTTGTTTTTATTATTATAGGGCTTTTGTTTGACACCATGGGTAAGCATTTTTATCGGCGTTATGTTTAAGCGAAGGTTATCGTACATGTGTTTTTAAAATAACCAGTTTTTAAAAGAGCTACTGTCAAATCTGTTGTAAAGTAATAAAAAAACGAATGTACCTATTGATATCAGATTCGTTTCAATATTTTAGATTTTAATTTTGTTACGCGGTCTGTAGACATCTTGTAATATTTTCGTTTAAAACCGTTTTAAATTGACTTTAAGGAGAAAAAGTTTCCACGATCAATGGATTTAGGAAAAATCTGATTTTAGTTTGCTTTTAACTGTTCTTCAAGATAATCAGAGCTATTGTGGTTATTATGTCGTTTACACAGGAAACTATGCAGCTACACAGGACATATTACAGTTTGTTTGCAAACACAAGTGCACTTTCCTTTACTGTACAATCCAATCAGATAGCAAATCCTACAGAAGTGTTCAGACGTAAGACCAAAGGCTTTACGTGTTTACCGAGGCACGGGAATTTAAACACTGCCACTCTCATACTTCTGGCTACTACTAAGAGTAACCCGTCAGGAAATCCTAATCTATGGTATACGTGCAAAACAATGTTTAAAACAAGTGAAATTTTGACTTTATACATTACTGTTGTAGGTACCGATTCCTAGGCCTAATTTTAAAAGGAACAATTAAAAAAAAATAGTATTTCTGATTATTGAAGTGTTAAAATTGGCGGGAAAACTACAATAATTCCGTGCTTTCGTGATTACAGAAGCAAAAGGGGCGTAAGGGACGAAGACAACTTAAGTCCTGTTATTGTAATGTTGGCGCTGTTTTTGTCAATATTTATTCGAAACAGGTCGCCAAGTTACCATAATTGTGTCAACTATATTTTACACATGTAACTTTTTAATAATAAATATTCTATTACAATAATTTAAAATAATTATAAATTTTATTATGTATTTTGGAAGGTGATCCTTTTATGAGTTTCTTGTCGGCTATTTTTGTTGAATCTAATATTCTTGTAATAGGTTACTAGAATATAGTACATTTTGATTTACTAATAAGAACTCATCAAAATGTTTACCGGTGATTAAAACCGGAAGTACTAACAGTATTTTATAATAATTGCATCCCATCCAATGGAAATAAACACAAATTGCATAACAAGAATTGAAAACCTGAATCGGAAGAATTCGAAAAAAGAAAAAAATCATTTTTGAAATGAAGTCGTGCCGGACTGTCCACTCGTTCTGTAACTAAGTTCAGTCGCGGTAAGCTTGCTTGCGAGTTGCGAGTTGGTATTAATACTCACTCCAGTATACATCGTTTTTAAACGAATTAACGCAAAATTCAAATATCGAACGAATATCATAAAAATCAATGATTCTTTTTTTGTGTTGTGATATAATATCTGTGGTATTGTGAAAAGTGATATAAATCCGAATATGACTGTAACATTTAACTATTAGTTTAAATTTGGAAAGGTAATTATGGTTTTTTTTAGTTTATTCTTATTAAGTACTTAGATATTTTCATAAAATGTTGTTGTAAAAATTATAATTAATAACCTATCCTCCGAAAGACAAGGTACAACTTTTTTTATAATATCAATTTTGAATTGAGCGTGCGAACATCATATCTACAGATACGATGGACATATTACTAATTTTTTTTTAATTCACATTTTTGTTTTTGTTTCTAAGTCTTTTGTTTTTGTTTACGAGTACAAATACAATAATTTATATCAAATGAATACGACAATAATTACAATACACAGCCGAGATGGTCAGTAGAACTCTTGAACCATGACCGATGATTGCAGGTTCAAACCCAGGGACCGGGACAGGAAGCACCGCTTAAAATTATATGTGCTTAATTTAATAATTTGTTTTTATAACTTATCTCGTGCTTTGCGGTGAAAAAATAACACCAAAGGAAAACGTTATGTGTTGGACGAAAATCTGCCAAAAGTATAACCAGCACTGGAGCAGCGTGGTGGAATAAACTCCAAATCTCCTCCTCAAAAAGAGACGAGCCCATTTACAGTCTTTACTTTTACTTTAATTTTGAGTTTTAACAAATAGAAACAGAGAAATTATTTTTGTGTTCTGACAATTCACGTGAAAACTAAAACAGGCCATGACAAGTGAACCAAAGAGTCGACGCCTTCAGAATTTGTATTTGGAAAATATTTTCATTTTTATGAATCGGTCACCTGGATGTTCACAGACACACACACACACACACACTGACGATGTAACAAATATTGCCCTGCCTGTAATTGCATTGACCACTCTCCAGGCCCGTCTCGAGGATGGAGGGGGATGGGGGGGAGGATGGAGGATGTAAAATAGCTGAGTATCGCGCATTATGGGACGCCTCGCCGGCAATGATTAAGTCTTGGACTATTGGTGAGGCCAAGTAGGTCAATTAAAGGTCGTTAAGGGGGAAGTGGAGTTCGGAGAACACTGCTTGCACCTAGGCGCTTGTTGAGCCTAAGATGGAGCTGTCATGTGATGTGTCATGTGATGTGCTGATAGGGTAGATTAAGTGATAAGTTGGTGGTACCTTAATGGGCTACTCTTTGACTAACCATCAAGAAAGAATATATATATATATATTTTTACATACATATACAAGAAGAAGAATATATATATTTTTTTTAAATATATAAAACAAATCAAAAATGTATATAAATTCGCAATGACGGATATAAAAATCGATTAAACTTGACGCAATTTAATAACTAGTTTGGATCTAAATAATAAAAATTTCGAAACACATATTCAAATACGCCAGACGTTTTTTTGCATAATGATTTTTGTACGTATAAAATATTTTGAATACATTTTGAAGTATTTTTTAAGTGATTATTATTATAAAATTTATTTCTGAACACAAACTTCTAATCGTTACTAATTTTATAAAGGCGAACGTTTGTATGTATGAATGTTCGTTACAAATAAACTACTAAACGCATTTTAATGAAATTTTACAGTAATATAGCTAATACGTTAGAATAACAAAGGTATAGTCTGAATAATACCTGACAACCAACCCCTGAAATGTGTGCAAACCCGCGGTCGAAAACTAGTACATACTTTTACGGATTAATAGAGGTTGATGCTCTTAAATTAGATTAGGAGTGTTAACTTGGAAAGTAAAAATCGATCGACTTGTGTTGAAATTAATAAAATTACGTTTTGTTCCGAAAATGCTGCTATCATTTGTCATTTTTCCACGAACAAATATTAGCTATTTTTAATTCTGTTTAAAAAATGCTAAAGAAAATCATATGATGTTATAATATAAATTATATTATTAGACGAATAAGAGCTTTATTAATTGTCTATAAAAAATATACGTATAGTAAAGTTATAGGTACTCAGTACAGCTAATCCGTAAATACAAAATTCAAAACTAACCGTAGCCCAAAATAGTACCACGAAGTGATATACAACTTTGACCGTTATAATTATTACCTTTAAGGCGAAACTTCTCGTTTACTTAACAGTTTTTTGCAAAGTTCCAAAACTATGACAGGTTTTTTTTTTTTGCAATTTCATTGTAAACTGACGACGTCTGTTCGCACGATTTACATTTGTTATATTTTATACAGCCATAGCGCCGCTTTCTACGTGGCCAGTGACTTTTTTCTAAAATTAATTCCTTGTTAAATCATAAAAATTTAATAAATTGCAATCAATAATAAATAATAATAATAATAATAAATAGAGCTCTTCAAAATGAGACTATAACCGGTTTTTTATCACACAACTCGGGACAAAAATCATACATACATTACATTAGCAGCTTGTAAATTTTCCACTGGTGGGCTAAGGCCTCCTCTCCCTTTTGAGGAGAAGGTTTGGAGCATATTCTACCACGCTTGTCCAATGCGGGTTGATGGAACACACATGTGGCAGAATTTCGTTAAAATTAGACACATGAGGTTTCCTCACGATGTTTTCCTTCACCGCCGAGCACGAGATGAATTATAAACACAAATTAAGTACATGAAGATTCAGTGGTGCCTGCCTGGGTTTGAACCCGAAATCATCGGTTAAGAAGCACGCGATCTAACCACTGGGCCATCTCGGGACAAAATCGGCTTACGCTATTAATATATAAGATACACGTATCAAAATACTTACTTACAAAAGACATATACTGTAGTATACGCTACACTCTCCAAAGTAAGGTTTCCAACATTTCAAAGTGAGATACGAAATTTGTTCTTAAAAATAGAACTGTATTAATATGGCAAACCCGAACCTCGTCATATTCTATATATATAAATATAATAAAATTGGAGTGTCTGTTTGTAATATTAAAATAACCGCGTTTTACTAAATGCATATGTATGTATACACGGTACATATACTTAAATAACATTTTTTACAATTTTTGTGTCTGTCTGTCAGTCTGTTTGTTCCGGCTAATCACTGGAACGGCTGGATGACGGGACTTTCACTGGCAGATAGCTGATGTAATAAGAAGTAACTTAGGCTACTTTTATTTTAGAATTATATGTAAAATAATATAAAGTCACGCTTTTTTATTAAATTCAAAAGCGCACGAAGTCGCGGGCACATCTTGTGCTTACTAATACTATAAATGCGAAAGTAACTCTGTTCGTTTGTTGCTCTCTCAATACCAAACAACTAACCGAATTCGATGAAATTCGTTGTGAAGCAAGTATGAGCTCCAAGGAAGGTCATGGTTACTTTTTATGCTGAATACCTAAAAAGCGATCGAGACAACTAGCATACTATAATCTTAGGCACTAACAACCTGCCCCGGCTTCGCTCAGGTGCAATTTATGATTCAAGAATGAGAAATACATTTAGCAAGAATATACTATTATAATCTATTTATATAAAATACATTTCCTGACTGATTGATTCGTCATCGCCGAGTGAAAACTATTAAAGTTAAGGCTATGAAATTTGGTGTAGGTTCGCCTTATTGAGTAGACACCCACTAAGGAAGGAATTTGTCAAATTCTATCCCTAAGGGGGTGAAATAGGAGTTGAAAGTTTGTATGAAAGTTCGTAATTTTTACAACAGCTAGTATTTATTTTATAACGTTTATTGATTTCAAAGTATTGTCATGATCTTAATTTTGTTGAGAAATTAGATCAGAATTTATACAGGGCGTATGGATTAAAATTTGAAGTAACTTCAACTGCCAAGGTGAAAATTTCGTTCCGACGAATACAGGGGACGAATTTTATTGTAGCAAATAATTTGGTTTCGTTGATATCTTTTAAAGTATTCATTCGAATAATTTACTGTAAAAGAACATTTTTCGAACGAAGTTCTTTTACGCGGTTCGCAATATTGATTCGGTATAAATCGACACTTTTAAGCCTGGTTTATAGGGGGTCAGTATCTAGGCACTTCAGTAAGCCAGTCCAGCGCTGACTTGCTACTGGACTCGTGTAGATACTTAGTTTCAAGTCCAGTCCAACGCTGACTTCGCGCTCACAAGTCAGTCCAGTAACTAGCCACCCGTTCTATTTTCGGGGCCAGTAAGTCAGTCCAGTGCGAGTTATGTCCAGTCCAGGCGTTGTGTGGACGATTTCGCAATTGCTGCCAGTTTGTTCTAGAGTGTCCATGTACCTTGTCTTACAACTGAGTTACTGTCCGATCCTGTCTACATGTAGTCTGTTACTGGGTCCGAAATACCGAATCACTGGATCCAGTCACTGACCGCGTCTAAACCATGCATTAAGGAAAAAGCGTAATCCAGGCGACTTCCCTCTCTTCCTCTTGGTTTTATATTAAATTATTTTTTGTTATTGTTTTTATTTACACTGGATTTTAAAATCATTTTTATTTCTTGTCATTTAGTTTAGGCTAAATCCATATGTCATCTCTATTCAAAGCTTAGGTTAGAGGCCCCCCCTGAGCTCCGGGGCCCTGGTGCACTGCACCACATGGCCCTACGATAGCTACGCCACTGTACACAATATAATTATAATATAATGAAATAATCAGTTTTTGAGAATCAATTTTCCCGCCATGATGAGTATCTGTCAATGTTCACGTTGACAGATTAAAAAGATAATATTATAATGATTATATAATATATAAACTGACAGTTACTCGTCTGTAATACACAGATAATAATAATTCAAGTAATATCGACGATACTAACATTCAAATTGAGTCTTACAATATTAAGTTGTAAGACGATAATAACTATCTTGACATAACTATATTATATATGTCAGTTGTCATAACGCGAGACACTGATCCTGTATTTGATTTCATACACACAGCCAAACGCCTCGTAAATGTAAAATAATATTTTAACTACTGTACATTGTATTGAATTACGTACTTTGTGAATGAGATACGATAGTGTCCGTTCACATGGAAAATGAAATAAGCGTTGCTCAATGTGGAGTTCCCTTCATCGCTATGATCCCGCGCTGTTCAAACGAGCGTTCAAATCAAATACCTTAATACGGACATCCTATTAATATGGAGGCGGTAGGCATTTGTGCAAGCCTGGGTAGATACCACCCTCATATGCTACCAACGAACAGCGATATTTAATAGTGTTGTATTCGAGTTTGAAAGTCTGAATACGTAAAAGGGACATGACTATGATATTGTTCACAGTTCCTATGGTTGGTGACAGCCTTACAGCTTTAAAAAACACTCGCCCTTTTTTCGGAATTTTCAGTCTCGCTCGACCACTCTCTGGAACCAGCTTTCGCCGGCGGTTTTTCCGAAGCGATACGACTTGAGAACTTTCAAGAAAAGAGCGTTGAGTAGGCTCTTTCGGTACGAAGGTCGGCAACGCACTTGCAGGCACCTCGGTGTTGCAGATGTCCATGGGCGGTGGTAATAACTTTCCATCATGTGAGCCTCCTGCTGGTTTGCCACCTATACCATAATAGTAGTAGCACAATATAGCTGAGCTGTTATCCGATCCAATGGTATATATGTAAAGATAAATTTGGAATGGGCTATAGGTAAGTTTACCTATGTTGCATATGTAAAGCGAACGATTTGCGATAAACACCAGGCTTAAAAAGCGCTCACACGCGTGCAAAATTCATGAGATAAGTAAAAAGCGTTGAGAAAACGTTCGTCTGACGATCCCTTAACACTTATGTACTTACAATACACCTTCTCGACAACCCCGTTTGACTAGTGGATAACTTATACGGCTGCAAATCCGGAGTTGGTCTAAATCTTTGGTCGAACCGATAAAACGAATTGGGGTTTTTCAAACTAATTCCCTAAAGCAACCCGGAGTTGTGCGTGCGTGTGTGTGTGGTGTGGCATTCTGACATATCGTCTGTTAATATATATTCTTTCCATGTGGCTTCAGGGATTAGGTACCTTGGCAGCCCTAGGACTGGAATATTGCCGATACTTTATCATTGCTAAGTGCTACGGACAGATATTTGAGTTTTTAACGTTAAAGTGTGGATTCGCAGACATCGCGACTACTTAAAACCCACTTACCAAGCTACTGGCTTAAATTTTGCGGTCCGGACCTACTCGACACGTAGGAAATCTGCGCCTGCGTGGTATTATAGCTGAATACGTAGAAATACTTAGAAGTGAAGTTTTGCTGCTGAACAAAAATTTAGAAGCTAATTTGACTTTGATGTTTCAGTATAATGAATAGTATGTACGAGCACGCTGTAAGCACAAATTACGCACGTGATAGCTCAGTAATGTAGACGCAATGTGCTTGTTTGGACTTGAAGCGAGATTTTCTGAAGATATCCCTGTTCAATTTCGTTTAAGAATATTTTGAACTACCCATCCGGGTCTCGCAGAGGTAACATTTTATCTCATAGTATTTTTGACCTATGAGAAATTCGCAAAACGATCTATTCGCTCGTTCGGTACTAATGCATCGTTCCTTATTTTATAAAATTTTCTCACGCGTTTATTTAAATATCAAAAAATATTTCTCAAAAAACTGGTTCGAAATACAAAGTTTTAAATGTCAATATTTATTAAGATCCTAGACCGTTTAAATTGGACATTTATTCCGATAAGAATTAATACTTTATTAAATTAATTAAAGTACTGTAATTAATTGTTTTCATTTTTGAACATAGAAATAGTTAATGCGATCTACGTAAGATAAAATTACGTAAAATATACCGTCACTGATTTTCCTGTAGACTAGTTGTAGACCTACAAATTTATTATATATATATTTTTATTGTAATAATTATATTAACATATATATAATTATTGTCATATTTAGAATGTTTAAAAAAATATTATAAATATATTTAGAATGTTTAAATATTTAGAAGAGCCGAGATGGCCCAGTGGTTAGAACGCGTGCATCTTAACCGATGATTTCGGGTTCAAACCCAGGCAGGCACCACTGAAATTTCATGTGCTTAATTTGTGTTTATAATTCATCTCGTGCTCGGCGGTGAAGGAAAACATCGTGAGGAAACCTGCATGTGTCTAATTTCAACGAAATTCTGCCACATGTGTATTCCGCCAACCCGCATTGGAGCAGCGTGGTGGAATATGCTCCAAACCTTCTCCTCAAAGGGAGAGGAGGCCTTTATCCCAGCAATGGGACATTTACGGGCTGCTAATTTAGAATATAATAAAATCGTGTCTAGTATTATTATTTATCCGTAATTTTTTTTTTATTATAATATTTTTTTTTCCAAATAATATTTTGAGTGTGAGTTTTTCCAAGTTTACTTTTCCAATATAAAAATAACATTCAAGGTAAGTCTATCTTTACGCCATGTTATATTACAGATAAGAGGTTTATCAATCACATAAATAATGGCAATTGGAAATTTTCGTTCATTTTTTAATATTATCATTATGGCACAAGCCAAACAGGTTTGATTCTAAACTCGTTTCCTAAGCATTGAAAAAAAATGGGCTCAATGCGGTCTTTTTATTTATATAAGTGGACAATTATGTTATTTAGGCAGTGGGTCACTAATTTATTTACTATATGTTGATTTACATAATATTAATGTTGTTGTTTATTAAATATTTTAATAAAACGTACTCATCCTTCAAACCGGAACGCAGCAATGCTCCGGTTTGAAGGATGAGTAACTAAAGCCATAAGAGACGTAACATCTTAGTTTCCAAGGTTGGATGTTGGAATTTGTCGATGTAAGGAATGGTTAAAATTTCTCACGGTTGTAATGACCATGGGCAGTGGTGACCACTCATTTTTAGGTGGTACATTTGTTCGTCCACCATAATAGTTATGAAAAAAAAACGATGACAGCCTTGCTGGAGACGATAAAGGTCCTCCCATAGTCCCGACATCCGAAGCTTAAAATATAAGGTGTGACCAAGGGGCTTTGGACATTGAAGGAGTCTCACGGGCATCTGAAAACAGCTTTGCGCTACCGTACGCCGGGAGCTTGAAGATAATCATCTTTGCGCCCCGAGGAGTGCTCCGTCAAGATAGAGTAGGACGACGATAAAATACCGCAATATCTTTTACAATCCGCCAAGCGCTATTTTTTACCCTATTTTTCGACTCATTATATTAAAAAAAACGCATATATTGTACTAAGTAAAAAGTATGGCTGGTTATAAAGGAATATAACAAACCACAAAAGCCTATCTTTTAAAAAACTAATGTATTTAAATGTAGAATTTATTCAAATAAAAATATACAGAATACAATTTTAAAAATAGCTTGTCGCTCGGCAAATTTCCTATCAGTTTGGACTGAACGCAATATCAATTAGATTTGTTCAACTTTTTTTCTTTAACTTACACATTCAACTGGTGAGTTCCTTTTACATAAATATAATCTGCACTAGTTGTCTTACGTATACCAAATAAGAACCTAAGTCTAATTAATTCTTAAAAAAAAAAAAACAAAAAATGTTGCTATCTCTTGCTTACGCGGAAGTCAAAAAAGGATAGAATGCTCTGTCAAATAAGTTCATTGTCGTACAAAACTTCCTCGTTTGTCAAGGCCATATCGATAAATAAACGATGTACAATGCTTCTGAGATATGCCAAATTTACATGACCTTAATCAGACTCGTTGATACGAATTGCCGTCTATTAGATACCCATGCGTAACTGCATAGCTTGTAATTATAAACATGTACTTCAGTCTTTATGTAGCCCCTTAAGTAAGTATTCGATTAAAATTTAAATGTGCTAAGACGATGTCAATTACTTATATATTTTTATTTCTTTGACATGTCTTTAGTATTTTATATTGGGGTTTGTTATTTACTTTAAGGGCATTCGACATAGGGCTAAATTTACACTGAAAACTTAAATAAGCATTTAAAAATGAAAAACAATTAAAAGCTATTGCACAAATCATGAACGCGTGCATTGTTGCAAGATTACTCGATCAGCATTTCCCCATTGAATCAGAATTCCGATGAAAACGAACCAGCCCCCATGTCACCGGTGAAGGCAAAAAACATACTATTAAATATGTCTTAGAAGACATAACACACACACGTATAATAGTATATAAAAAATCAAAACTATATGTAATGACGTAACTTTATTCACAGAAGAACTACTGACGTCACAGCCTTAATGTTATTCAAAAAAATAAATAATTAAAAACAGTTACTGTACAAATCACGACCGCGCGGAATAGTTGAAAGAATGCCAGCAGTATTTCCCCGTTGAATTGTAATTTCGATCGTCTGACCAAAAAATGAGACAGCCTTCCTACGACCAATGGACGCATAGGTGTTATACTTTTAATAAAGCCCTCTGAAGGTCCATGATTGGCTCATTTGTTCGTTTCAGCTTTTTCCGCGGCGCCTCTAAAGAAATAGCTTGTTATATAATATATTTAAAAAATTCGGTGGAAAACCAGAAATTTTTAGAAGTCGCGCGCGTGCCGAGTTTGTAGTAAAAATATTTAAATCAAAATTACTGGTTTGATTTAAATATATTTTTCAAATTATTGAGATTTTTTAATGCCATTTTGTTTTATCTTCAGTTTCATATTGTACGGCTAGCGGGCGATTGATTTAAATTACGTCCTTAACATTTTCAATTTAAGAAATATCAGTAGGTGGTTGTCGCCCGCGGTTTCGTTCGCGTTTTAGGGGTTGGTTGTCAGGTATTACTATAAAAAGGAGGTTTGAAGGTAAAGGCTTCATACCGAATTTCATCAAATCCAGTGCAATGGTTTGCACGTGAAAGACGAACAGCCAAACAAACAGACAGGCAGTAAGTACATTTTACAAGTACACCATATGGGTTTCATTTTTATATAAATTGATAAAATGAACATAAAATGATTTAAAATTTACAGTTTACAATTGATTAAAAGTGACATTAACCGTGTTTTTTTTTTTAATTTGCCGGGCTATGGTTGTATGAACTTAATCCGCAGTATTTTACTTGTTAAGCTTCTTTATTTTGTTGGGCTTCTCACTGGTGCAAAGCTCTGTCAAAAGGTAGTTTATTTACTAATACTAGTTGCCCGTCCCGACTTCGTATCAGTGAAATAAGTTTTTTTTTATAAATACTGGACCCTGATCGCAAAACCGTTCATTTGAATTACGCTTAGGACTTCAGTGACATACAAACGCTCATATAATTATATGTCAGGATCATAAATTTTGACTGATTATGAGGTTTTACTCCCTCGAAATTTATTAAACTACCGATACCACAAACTGTTACTCCCATGTCAACTGTGTCCACCACCAAAAAAAAGTAACCTATTTCCTTCCCTGGGACTCGAGCTATACAACAACAACATAAACATCAACAGCCTGTAAATTTCCCACTGCTGGGCTAAGGCTTCTTCTCCTTTTGAGAAGAGGGTTTGGAGCATATTCCAGCACGCTGCTCAAATGTAACCCGCATTGATGGATACACATGTGGTCGATACACATGTGGCAGATTTTCGTTGTTTCGTTGTAGGTTTCCTCATGATTTAATAATCTTTTACCACCGAGCTCGAGATGAATTATTAACGCAAATTAAGCTAATGAAAATGGTGCTTGACTCTGTTTGAACCCGTAATCCGATGATTAGGGGTTCAAACAGAGTTGTTCAAACCGATGTCGAGATGCACGCGTTCTAACCACTGGGCCACCTCGGCTCAAGTTTCAAGCTACCTCCATACCAAATTTCCTTTACATAAATCAGTTTGTTCGTAAATATGTAACAGACAGAGTTACTTTCGCATTTATAATGTTAGTATAGATTGATAACATTAAATCTGTGTAGGATCTTCTTGGGTTCGAGGCTCACTGGGAAGGTAGCACCCACTCATCACACATTCTACCGCGAAGTAGCATTACTTAGTATAGTTGTGTTCAGAAGGATGAGTGAGCCCTTGTAACAGGCGCAATTGACGTAACATCTCAGTTCACCACTTAACATCAATTGGCTCATTATTCCGTCCAAAAAAGATTACCAATTTTAGTTAAGTAGTTTAGATTAGTTAGTTAAGTAAGCTAGCTGTCCGTTCCAAGTCAGTATCAGTAAATGAGTTTTCAAATTCACATGTGTCAATTTCCAAGAACAAAAACAAAAAATCCTATTATACTGGATGTTTGAGTTGCATAATAAACCTATTTTCCAAAATTTTTACATTCCAGAATAACGCCAATGACGACTGTGCGTCTTTAAATAGTCAGCCACGACAAATGATTCAAAGGTTTAGAATACATTTTTTCAAGAACGTACTAATTGTATTTCAGGTCAAAATGAATCGCAATCGAGAAGCCGGACCTTCAGCGACCAAACCAACCACGGTTATGATGTTCCACGATCGCTACACAGCCGGTGAAACAACTGGAGGTCTGAGTGCATTATTCACTGCGCTGTGTATAGTGGACCTCTTCGGTGTCTTCCCTATTGTGGCCTTGCCGAAGAGTATTATTTCTTGTGGTGAGTTTTAGAATCGCTTTTTTTTATATTGATGATATAAACTTTGGGAAGCCAGGTGTAGAAGAATGCAGGCAACGTTTTCGCGGCTCTAGAGACTAAAGTCTGTGGTATAACTGATCATTAGTTTTACTCCTAACTTAAGAGAACCAGGAGTTTTTGCAAACGTTAAATTATGTTTTAGATACTTGGAAACTTCAAAAAATGACAATCTTTTTTTTTATAAATCTTATATAAAAATATAACCAAATTAAAAGACAAGATGCCCGTTGCCCGTACGATATGAAATCGTTATACGGTATGGCTTTCAAAACCAGTGCCTCTTCAAAACCAAATAATAGTAAAGATTATCTTTTTTAAAGATATCTGTGACACCCTGGTCGGGTTAACAGGTAACTTGTACTAACGGAACAAATTTTGGTCTTGTCTCTCAATAACTAATCAAGCACATAGATTTTATTGAAAACGACAACAACACATTTTAACAACACATTTCCAGGTGTATACGGAATACCACTCGTGGTAGCGGTGTTCTCGTTGCAACTCTACACAGCTGTGCTGCTGGGGAGGAGCTGGCTGCTGGCACATGAAATATCACCGGATATAAGGGAGAAAAGCAGGTGATATTATTATAATTATTATGTCGACGATTTTATCTTAGTGTTAAAGTAGATGAGAATAATCGTAGCCAAAATGAAAGATGCAGCCCCGTCTAAAGCACAATATTCACCTGGATGGAAGACGTATCCAGGCGATAACGCCTCCCCCAAAAAAGATTCTTTTGGCCTGGAGAGATAGCAGAATAAGAAAATATACATATTAATATTTTTAAAAAAATAATATTATCGTACATTTATGAATAGGAGCTTGTCGAAGGATGTTAAAAACGTTGCTTATATTCTCGTTTATCTATTAAGTTCTGCCGAGGAATATTCTGTCAGGAATATATCATATCATATTTGTAAAAAATAGTAAAATTGTTTTTATGTATCTAAACCTAAAAAAGATAGTATATATATAATATTTGTACGCCAGAAAGCTATGTTAGAGAAAGATCCCAAGAACCAATAACTTAATAATGGTACCTTTTTATAATTTATTTTGTGCTAACCCATTAATGGAAAACATGTGAAAATATCATTCTTGAAAGAAAATAACAATTTATTAGTAACTCAAGTAAAATGATTCATATTTCAGGTTTCCTTACGCAGCGGTGGCCGAGTTGGCTTTCGGCACGAAAACGAAAAGGCTCGTGACGTTTCTCATAGATGCGACGGTATTCGGTGCTGGGATACCAAATTTTATATTCGGTTAGTAGAACAAATTAAATCAAAGTGTATGGGAAAAACGATTTAAAGCGAATAGGTTCCCACTAATTTAGTAATCAGTCTACCAAAGGTTATACTTAACAATCACAGCACTGGTATTCTGAAAGACAAACTATTGTATCTCACTGGAGAATTGTTGAAATTCGATTTACAGTAATACGCTCCTTTGATTGATGTTTTGTTATATGTACGTTATAATTATAAATTACACTATTCCACGTTCGTATAACTTTATTGTGAGATTCCTTATGTCTGTGAACTTTTCTTCTTTAACTAATTTTGTATCTAAATTATAAAATGAAAATTAATCGGAAAATAGCGAAAATCATTAATATAAATGAGGAATAAAAAGCGACCTACAATCGTGTCCTGTGGAGCGCCCATTATTACAATAGATCCCGAAGACAACACCGTTTATAATGACTCTGAATGTAATGATGATAAGAATTGTAATTAGCTCTACTGATATGCTTTTAATGTAACACAACTCGCTTATAGAAATATATAAGATGACATTTTATCCACAGCATCTCAAAGTATGCAGTTGTTTTGGTGGAAGATCACCGATGGGGCGGTGGGGGTGTCCTATTGCATATGGATGATAGTAATTGGTCTTTTGCTCTGTCCTGTCATGTGGCTGGGCTCGCCGAAAGACATGAAGTAAGTTATAACTGATTAGTTAGCTTATATAGGTATATACATAAGTCTATACTATTTTTGTATTTTACATTATATTATGACATTATGATTCGATGAGAAAAAAAACACATAAATTGTCTTAGATAGCCTATTCTGGAAGCAATGTCACCATATATTATTATTTTTACCATATATTATAAATTCGAAAGAACGGTCAAATCAAAGAAACAAATTTCATGAAATTTATTACGAAGCAAGCTTGAACCCCAAGGAAGGACATAGATTACTTTTTTATACCTAACCCCTAACGGCCAACCCTAGTAAACGGAAAACTAGTAGACTAGACCAACTTTGCATCTTTGCATTGACAATTGCGTGGCTACCGATCGGCAGGCCCGTAGCGCTGTCGTCGGTGTGCATCGTGACGACGGTGGCGGTGTCCACGTGGGTGTGCATCTACCTCGACGAAACGTCGCCGCCGCCGTCGGGCGACGTGCTGCAGTACGAGCCCAGCCCGCGGGACTTCCTCGTCGCTTATGGGATCATTGCTTTTCAGGTGTGTATAAGCATAACTCCTCATTATACTTACATACAGGGCTGGATTTAAATGTCCAGAGGCCCTGGGCAACAAGGGATCCCTAATAGAGTAGAATTTTTCAATTGGCTATTAGAATAATTAAAACGCATAATTCTTAGGGTTTTATATTTAAATTAAATGTTTTAAGATTAAATGGGCTTCCTCGTTAGAATTGGGATGTTTTTTTTGTTTTAGATATTTCTATTAGTGTATCCTCTCATGTGGAGGCCCCGGATGCCCTTCCCTAAATCTAGTCATGTATCGTCATTATTTAAAAACGACTGAGTTACAGGACATAATACGTAATTACTTAGATTTAGATTAGATTCCATGGTTGGGGAATGACTTGATCATTGGTGATTTCTATCGTATTTGGCTGGCTAGTTGGTGCCTTGGGGGTTTTCCAGTAACCATGTCTCGATGCAAAATTGATTTACAATTAGACTGAAATAAATAGAAAAATAATATCAACCATTGAGGCTCTAGCTTTTCTTAATTAATACACATATGTAGATGACTAAATACTAACAGTCGATAAATGTTCCACTGTTTCCAAAAATCCTCCATTCCTGTAATGTGGTAAAAGTAAAAGCCTGTAAATGACCTACGGCTGGGTAAACTTCTTCCCTGAAGATTTCTAAGGATATTCTGAATTTTTTTTTATACTTTGCCTTAAAATGTCATCTGTGTGTTACCATCAGTTCGATATCCATCCGATGTTGCTTACCCTTCAAGTGGACATGAAGGACAGTCGGAAGATCAACTCGGCAGTTCTCGGCGCGTTCACCATCACCGGTCTCCTGTTCACCATCACCTCGTTGGTGGCTGCGAATAGATACGGAAACAATATCGAGAGTAATATACTGCAAGGTAATGTTTAGTCGGTTCTACCTCCTTAAATGAAAGAGTAAGGTATGAACTTACCTATTAGAGGAAGCTTAAAATACTTACCTTATTTAAAGAACATCAGACCATCAGTACGAATCAATGGATGTTATGTTAATTTGATAGAGTTTTTATCACGAGAGGATTTTTCCCGTCATTATTTTTAAAATGAATACTAATTCACTTATTTTTTGGAAAGAATTGCAAATTTTCCTATTTTCCCCTCTATTAAGAGCTTGTGTTGAAGGTAGGAGTGACAAAATATGAAAATCGGTATCCGATCTTGTTAGTGAAAACAAAAAGACACAATGAAATAAATCTATTATTCGCTACTTTGAGAAATATGATGTGATGAGTCAGTGTCAGTCAGTCAGTCAGTAACTACAGGCACAAGGAACATAACGTCTTAGCTTGCAAGGTTGATGGCGCATTGGCGAAGTAAGGCATGGTTAATATTTCGTAGAGCGCTGGTCTATGGCCAGTGGTACATAATAAGGTGTTGCTCTGCCAACCTAACTCACATAAAAAAATACTAAAAATTAGAGTTACTTAGTATTTTCTGTATTGTTGCCTACTCTAACATAGCTTTCTGATTTACTGACAAATATTATACGTACTCATCAAAGATTTTTTTCTAACATTTCCCTCTACTATTTAAATTGTAATGACCTCCAATAAAATGCAGATGACAAAAAGTCTTTACTGCTAATAATGCAATACAAATTAAATTAGTAATTATTCTATTTCTCTTATATTTTTTTCTGAAGCAACTGTCACCTCATACATACTCATATTGCAAATATATTTTGACAACCGTCAAAACCTTGCTCCTCTAGTCTCCATACCTCACCTCACCTCACCGCAACACTCCTTCACTTCGGCTACAACTCACCTCACCTCATACTATCACCGCTACACATAGGTACCATTTTTCTCGTACAATTGGAATGCACTCAACGAATACCCTGTACCTAAAATATTACATTTTTTTACCAGGCATACCGCCATCCTTCATATTATACATCTTGGCCCTGCTGGTCACATTACAACTTTGTTTCTCGAGCGCCGTCAGTAACTCCGCCCTTTTCCTTCATATTGAAGACTTGCTCAAGATACCCAGAGGTAAGATTTTCGTTATTTCTATACACACCATTTAAATATAGCTATAAAAAGCTTGGAGTCAGTATTCGCAACTTTTTTCATGGATATAATTTTAGGTGGTACTAATTAATAACATATAGTTATTTTTTTTTAGAATTCGGCGTAAAACGTTGCCTTCTCCGCTCAGGAATCGTCGCATTCGCAGTTTTTCTCGGAGAATCTGTGCCAAGATTCGACCTCGTCATGAGTCTAGTTGGATCGACATTAACTGGACCATTAATGTTTATATTCCCGCCATTATTTTTCCTAAGACTCTGCTATAAAAGATATCAAATTAAAGCTAGCGCTATGTCTCATAATCCAAAGAAAAAGAGCGTAAGGTTTAGTGACAGCCATGTCAATAATGGCGGGAACGACAATCAAAATGGCGGGAACGGTAATCAAAACGGTAACGATCATGTGAAGTACCCGCTTTTAGTGCACAGAGTTCAAACAAAATATAGAACTTTTATGAATGAATACGTCGATATGAAGGCCGATATTGACATGAATGATTACGCAGTTAAATGGTACGACGTATTATTAGCCGTAATTGTGATGCTAATGGGTATCGCGGCAACAATAGTCGCGACGTATACAAGCTGGTCGAACGCCGTGGCGTCATCTGGATTCTCGCAGCCATGTTTGTTGAATGCGACCGCTGCTGCTAGGAGTTTCATTGAAGCCACGAATCATGTTATATAGAAAATCTCTTTGCAATTAGCAAATAATTACAAAATAAGTCACAAGTCAACATGAATGTATTTATATAATATATACCTATAAAAACGCGAGAGGTGAACACGAAAATAAGTGACAATGAAATTTGTTTTATTAAAATCCCGTGTGAATTAAATAAATAATAAAAAAAGACGTTAAAATAATAACGTATACAAATGAAAGAGAAAGAGAGATGCCAGGAGGGGAGGGGTGTATTAACCCTTTTTGCTTACGTGACTATTTCTGGCAGTTTACTCCACTGCGAGCCGCGTATCGTTATTAATATATTTATATAAAAAACAATTGTTTGTGACTTTGAGCTATCACTTATGATTAAGAAATGACTTTAAGAACACTGATTGTTGTAAGAACTAAACTAGCACCTAACTCACGCCCTATTTGAACATAGACAATTATTTAAGGAAATGTTTTAGTACTAATGAAACAATTGTTTTGTACTATAAAATGTTTAATAATAAGTAAAAAATAAAACAGTTATATTGATTAAATATACGTTTTTTATTTATTAAAACAACCAACAATACAGTTTAACAAAGTAAGGCAAGTCAGTTAATAAAATATAATAGGGGACACCCCCAGAGCGCCGCGTCACACGATAGTAGACGAAGAGTCATACGTGCAGAGAAACTCGGGCGCTGTGAGTGATGTCCAGAGAATAGATCGAGCTAATTTACTAGAATTGCCGTGAAGGTATGACATAGAGTTGCTACAACCTCCTAAGATTCAACAAAAATGTCTTTATAATATACATTTATACATTAAGCTTGATTATTAAACGGTCAGATCGATTTCGATGAAATAAATTGGAAAATAAATATTTCTTTTGCTTTACCCAGATGAAAATGAAACGAGCAGCTAGTAAATATCACAATAATTACTAGGATAACGGAAGTAGCCATATAAATTAGTAAAGATTATATTACTATAAACTAGTAATAAATTACTGCAACACAAATAAAATTTGTATTTTAGGCTATCTTACTATTTATATCTAAATTTATTAATCATTATTTATAGAACAATAACAAACACAGAATACATTTTTAAAAAGTTAAATGTTTCCCTCAGTGTTGCCTTATTGCTTACGAAGGAGTTTACAATATTTTTTTATCTGGTAACACAATAAATGTTACATAATATATTTCAATTGATATCAAATATATATAGTGTATCAATCACCGGTCACACAGAATTTAATTAAAGTTTTTTTTTAATATATGGATGTTGTACATCTCTATATCATATTTTCTTGTCAACGGTTAATAAATTAGCACAAAATATTCTCACTACACATATAATACAAACGCCGTTTGATGTTTAAAACAAACTTTTTATACTTAGTATGAGAAAATAGAGCATACATACAGTCGGTTCCTAATAGGCTCGTAATAGAAGAGTTAAATTAATTGTTGTTTCATGAAAATGTTTCTAATACATTGTTTAATAGTAAATTTTATAATATTTAACCCAAGATTATCTAGTTCGCTTGAATTTAATATTGTAATTAGTACATTATTTTTATCTAATAACCTATTATTCACATACTAAAGAATATGTACAATATTTTGTATACTATCATAGATGTATTGTCCAAATTTAATTGCAAATCGACCCACACATACAACAAGTGCAGTTAAATAATAACTTGTATTAACAAAACAAATAAAATTGTTTTATAACGCCATATTTCAAACTAAATAATGACCAGTTATCTTGATTCTAGATAAAGTACATAAATTACGATCTGCCGGAATAAAGATTTCATTGACAGCGGCCATTTTCAATGGAAACTAGAATTGTGCGAATCGTTATATTGCACAATTACGCAAAACACAAGCCGTCTATATTATCTCAAGTTATCAACATACAGATAATTTAGAAACAATTATTTGGTCCTTTGCTTGATCGGGTCGGATCGAATTATGAGACTGTACTTGTGTTGGCGTAAAGACTTGTCCACTTTAATATGACCCGCACAGGAAGCTCGTGACCGAAATCAGTCAGGTCATTATAATAAAACTTTTTAAATATATGGGATATTTCTTTGCAAGAGATTTGTTTAAATCAAACTTGACTTTATATATAAGTATAATTTGAAAGGATAGAGTTCTAGAGTGGAAAGATGTTCACTTTGAAATTTAATCGTATTCATTCTATAATAGATTAAAGTGTATAATTTAACAATGAAATAATATTATAATTTTAAAAACACAACAAAGAAACGCTTATAAATGTAAAAAAAACAAACTATTATCTAAATATAATATTTAAAATATGCAAAAATAAATGCGTTTTGTTCGTTACATTTCGACATCAGTCTGTAACTGCACAGATTATATATATAATATATACATACGTTGACGTTCTTCCCACTAATGTATTCCCGCAATGTTTTGCTTCACCCAGAACGATAAGAACGTCGGTAACATTATGCCCAGAGAATATCAATTACATGCTTAACTTAGAAACTATCGGAATTAACCGAATGCCTCTTATATATACAGAACAAAGTTTTATAAAATATGAATTGCATTTATTAAGGTTACACGCTTGATCGTTAACAAAAACCAATGAAAGCATAAAGGTAGAGCAACATCTGTACACAAAAGACAATCATTTTTTTCTGTTGTACTATCTCGCTGGATCGCACGCGTAACTTAAAATAACGTCACAAATGCGTCTTCGAACTTTTGACACATAAATAAAAACAAAAAATAATATAATATCACACTTGATGTTTGATCTTCGATTTGTGCTCACGTCTTCTTGGGTGGACTTTCTATGTAGAGACAGATATTAATTTCCTTTTAAATCTTGTATTAACACTCATTTCCATTTATTTAATAATAAAATAAATAGAAAGATAGACGGACGTATAGGACGGCTATTGGAAAGTCGTATCCGCCATTAAATGCAGCATTGTTAGAAATATTAAAAACATTTTATTTTGCGTGACTAAATATGGGATAGAAGATTTTATGTGAGTTGTGTCTAGTACTAGGATAATATTATACCATCTGCGTCTACCTTGGCGATTGTGAACAAATCTTCTAAATTAATGTGGCATTATTTTAAAATCCCTGAGATACCGTTCTCGACAAGGTCAAATCTCGCGGGTGGTTATCAGAGGTGATGCCAATCCCAAGAAAACTAACAGAATCTACCGAATCTTGAGATAACTCCTTGAGATAATTCTGTAATAACCCCTTCAAACCAGCACACAAACAAACAAAATACAGAGTATTGCTGTTTGGCTGTGGTATCAACTAAAGTGGTATCTACACAGGCGAGCATAAAGCTACGTTTATATCATAGATAACAAACTTCCGACAACTAATCCCAAATCCCATCGTCTGTTTGCCTTCATCATCAAAGTGCTCACAGTTTTGCACTCCTCACTGACATTATAAGAAAATTATATTTATCTCTACATAGAAAAAAACCACAACTCAAAACTTTTTCAGGCTCTATTGTACTACTAGTTAAAAAAGATGTATTTTGTATTTATTACATAAATAATGGCGACAAAGTATTGCCACAATTCTTTGGATCAGTTTCAACGTTTAATATTATCCTTGCGAGCTAAGCTTTCTTAAGAACCAATTTATCTCCGAACTGCTTCTTAATAAGCTTCTTATCCAACTTCCCCATCGCATTCCTCGGCATGACGTCCACGATCAGCATCGTCTTCGGCAGCTGATACGGAGCCAACTTCTTCCCGGCTTCATCCTTCAGCTCCTTGAGCGTGAGCGTCTTGGTGTTCTCCTTCAAAACTATGACTGAAGCTACTATTTCGCCATAGCTATCGTCCTCGATACCCAGTACTGCTGCATCTTGTACGCTGGGATGTTCCAGCAGAGCTGACTCCACTTGGAGAGCGCTGACCTTGTAACCGCCTGTCTTGATGATGTCGACGGAGGTCCGGCCGAGGATCTGGAACTTGCCGTCTCTGTAGGAGGCCGTGTCGCCGGTGCGGAACCAGCCGTCCGGTGTGAAGTCTGGTGAGTCTAGGTTCGGAGCTCGGTTCCAGTACCTTATCGGAAAGCACGGAAACATTTTACTATTGAATTAATTACTTAATTGAAATACTTTACACATGCCCCGCCAAAGAGCGATTAATGATATGTTCTGGTTTGTAGGGTAAGAGTTAAGAATTATCCAGATTAACGGCACGTACAAAGGGACATAACATCGTAGTTCTCAAGATTGGTGGCTTATTGACTTTGTATGGGGTCGTTAAATTCTCATATAGTGCCAAAATCTATACTGAAATATGGTCATTACTAAGTTGGCAAGTTACTAAGACAGATGCTGTTTATTAATAAGCAGTTCAAAATATATTGGCAAGTATTCTTATGGTTCAAAATTCAATTTAACCATTCAAACTCACACAAAACCTGTATACATCTAAACACATACACACATACAATCACTTACACAAGCACAAAATAACAGTGTAACTGCACTACCACACCCAACACCCACACCCACACTCACAACATGGTCTGTGCCGCTTAATTTGTATTCATTCCTTTTTTTATTATTTAGTTTTCGTTATTTTTAATTCATTGTTTAGTTATTACTTTTACACGTTATCTATCAAAACTCTGTGTTGCTACTTCTATTAAATAATATTAAGTTTGCCTAATTCAATGGAAAACTGTAATTGGCTATTCTCTGCATACTGTATTATATGTTTATTATATTTTTTATAATATGCTGTTGTTTTCCTGAAATAAATAAATAAATTTTAATAGCCGGAACGAGTCGTGAGCACAGATGGGCAGTGGTCGGACAAATTACAATCGCCGAATGACAAGTGAGAGCCCAATAGACGACAAGGATCGACTGACGGACCAATCGCGTGCAGCCTTAGCGCCACCGGCTCCTCCCTTCCTCAGACCAGAAAATCTCATGCACAGGTCGAGGCCTTGCTCACGACACTTGGCATCGCGTTGACACATACCTCGTAAACACAGCCGGTCCTTTAAGCAGTAGCTCCCCTTCGTACGACTTATCATCACTCGGCTCGTGTTCCGTTTCTTTCGAATCCTGCTGACTACCTTCTTCTGGATCCTTCGTGGAGGTCAAGCCTAACTTTTCAAGTGAAATCTAAAATGAAACATTGGACATAATTACTTTCTGAGCGTCGGAGATTAGATTAGATGATAGATTAGCCTACAATCTAAAAATGGTGATAGTGATGACCCGATCATGGACTAACTGGCTGAATACCACCCAGATTAACTGAGGAATCCAGAATCCAACCAAGGTAGAGAACTAGTCCACATTACGAGTAAATAAATAAGTTATCATAGAATATAATACAAATTTGTATCAAAAAATTAAATTAAGATTGTGATGTTACCTCGCTAAAAAACATGCGGGCATATTAAAATAACGTAAATCTAGTTATAGAAAAATAACAATAAATACAGGTACAGTATATCTGTGGAGATACAATAATATATTTAAAAAATGAATGTGGAATTTTTTATATGTGATGTGATGTGATGTCAAATTGATAACTAATGTAGGGGGGGGTCTATGTTAAAATGGTACAACTTAAAAACTTCAAAGATATGTCAAGAAAATGTATATAATGAGAAAACGCCTTCCAGTGCAAACTCATTTAAAACGAAATTAGAATCCTGTATATATTTCACGGCTGGGCAAGAACCTCCTCTTTTCTTGAGAAGTTCTTAAGAAATCACAATTTTTTGTTAAGTTTAACAATATATATACCGCATTCAATGGTACTTTAAAAAATAAGTACAGCCGCATACCTGCATATCCGGAGCTTCGGTCTCCACTGTGATCAGGGGTTTCAGAGTTCCGACTTTAGCAATTCGAGCTGCGAGGCCCGGCAGCGGGAGCCCTACACACGACACAGTGCGCGCCTCCACCGGCCGGTACGGGTTGCTGAGAGCCATGCCCACTTCCGACATGCCGTAGCGTTCGAGCAGCCTTATTCCCGATATCTGAAATTATTATTGACTTGCGAAATCGATAGAATCGAGGTTCTGTTTAAACTTTTAAACATTTTAGAGATTGTTGTGCTGCAGCCACATCTAGCGGAAGATTACGACAAAGTTAACTTTTGTGGTGATCGGTCATAACATTGTAAATAAACTCATAACTCACATTATATACAAGTAATAATAAAAAAAAAACAATTTACCTCTTCCCACCTCTTGAACAAGGTCTCCGGGAGGGGAGCGGAGCCGGCGCACATGAGCCTCATCCGCGAGGAGAGCGTGGTGCGCACGTAGTCCGCCGTCTTGGGGTCCCGGAACATGGTGTCGTACTCGGCCAGCAGGCGCGCGTACATGGCGGGCACGGCGTGCAGCACGGACACGCGCTCGTCGCGGTCGCCGCCCAGCAGGCGCGCCCACACCGCGTGCGCCGCGAACGACGCCAGCATGCGCACCCTGCACCACGCGAGTTATGGTGTGGAATATTAGGCCTCCACTGTCTATATAACACTACCCGTGTTCACCGCTAACTATAGGGTGCCGTTTATTCCCGTCTGGCTATATACATTGAAACAAAACCGACCTATAGCCTTTTCTAACCACAAGGAAACCCAAATAGACAACATTTGACATCGAATTAACGAGATATAATTGGTCGACATACTGAATAATCTATGTTATTCAACAAGGATTTTCGAAAAAAATGCCTTTTGAACGTCGGCGAAGTCGTTATCGCAGATTTAGAAGTACTATAAAGTTGATCTATCGTTAAGTGGAATAGTAGTGTATTTATTTGTGTATTATAAATAATGAAATATTATACAAGAACCGTTAGTAGTGCACAACGTAGGCGATCGGAATAGACTACAGCCATACTCTAATTGCAAATACATAATGCGCGTACTTGGCTCCGGCGGCCAGAGTGGCGTTGAGCGAGTTGAGCTGTCCGTGTATGTGGTGCAGCGGCAGCGCGTGCAGCACGACGTCGTGCGCCGAGTAGCGCCACGCCGCGTGCAGCGCCGCGATCTGCGCGCTCAGCATGCCGTGCGTCCACACCACGCCCTTCGGCTTGCTCGTGGTGCCTGGGTGGAAGAGTGCATTTTAATCTCTGGAGGAGAAGTCCTCCTGATGTCGACTGGACGTATTATAGTGCACAGGCGTGTGTGCAAACACAGGTGGACTCGCTATTTCCTCACTCTCATAATATTTGTCGGCAAATCCGACAAACCGAAAAGAGTTCAGGCCCAGGATATAGATAGGTGATTTCTCATGTATTAAAGGTCTGCTAATGTTTCCAATATAAAACTTTTTAAATTAGTACAAGTTTCACATAACAATAAAACTTATATTAATGAGCAGAAACCATGCATAGAATTCCAATATTTTCCTCGCTAATATCCTGGACTGTAACTGAAGTAGACGACAGTGTAATCTCCTCGTTCCCTCGTGGAACTCCAAAATTGACGCCCGAAATACCTTGCGATTCTTTGTAAGATTGTACATTTCTGAATCTGATTCAGAAATGTACACTGTGAAATGGAAAATATCTTGTCTATCTTTTTTCTGGGAAGGCTTTTGAAATTCAACTAGGTCTTCCAAACTATTTTCTAATTACACCAATTCCTATAAATATTTCTTTCTTTCTTTATTTCTTTCTCTCTCTTTCTTTTTCCCTCTCTCTCTCTCTTTCTTTCTTTCTTTCTTTCTTTCCTGAGTTGGTTTGATTATAGATTTATCCTAGCATTTTGAGTTTGTCGCTAACAGTACTTGGGTTTAAAGACCTGCTATCGATGGATTCGCTATTAAGAAATCGTATAAATAAAAAACCGCTCCCAAAGGTCGTTCGCGTTTATTTTGTGCGACTCACGTGGTTAATGCCGCAAAGTTCTTCGGACCGAATGGAAGGCAAATAATTTGTATAACTTGTCGTTTTTAAACTAGTCTCAAGAACTTCCGATGATATACCTGTATAACATAACTTTCTGTAGAAATCGGGGTATTTGGAAAAATTATATAAGTCTGATCTGTTTGTGTGCAATGTACTGGTTCAACCGCTTCGGATTGAATATTATCCTGTTTGGGCCGTCTTTCTTTTTGGCCAGAAATATTTTAGATAGAAAACTGGGCCCAGGGACGATGAAGATGACTAACCACTTCTATGGCAACAGGAATATTTTTCTTGGTCGGTCATTTCTGGTGACTGTGGAGTTTGGAAACGATTGACTAATCAAAGGCAAGATCCGGAAGCGCTCACGATATGATTACGGGAATGCGTCTACCTCCAAACCTTTATTGAAAAATTAGTCAACCGCGTAAAATTTGTTGCAGCCTGGCTGATAATCACTTATCAAACTATCTCTGAGTTTGCTGTTTATCCTTTTTAAAATGCCTTTCTATTTTTGGGGTTATACTCTTGTCTTACAGGTTTTTGGTCATTTTTGTATCTGATTAGAGCTTTCCAAGGTAAAATCTGAACTTTTAACCGTTATGAAAGATTTAATAAGAGATTTGTTATTACTACTTGATTATATATTTTTGTATGAAGCTATGGACGCAACTACTTATCAATACCGATGTCAATCTGGAGATCATTATCATCAAACATATATTCAGAACTAACACCGACACTTTACGCAACCCTCACGAAGTTCTTATTTGACAAATTGTTTCAGGATACGTTCCCAACGATTTTCAATAAATTTTGCACAATATCTTCACTTGTTTTGTGAAATTTTGAAGTTGGTTGAAGTAACTCACTTACTTTGTCAATAACATTAGCTGTAAACAGCTCTGTGATAACGGAAGCCGCCCAATCATCATTGTAAATTTTGGTTAAGAAGCTTACGGTATAATTAGCGCACTACACGTGACCGCTAGTGTTCTTTCCGAGGACGCTAATTAGTTTTTGACCTTAACAAAATGCCTGACTTCATCAATTACCTCTTGATCCATAAATACCGGCGAGACAATATGCACTTTTAAAGGGTCATGATTACGTACATCCTTCCAAGAAACATAACTGAATCTTTGTAAATTTTGGAGAATTCAAACGCGCTCGGTCGACCCGAGGCACTTTCACGGAAGTATTAAGTAATTGTAAATTCAAAAGACGGTGGGTATTACGGTTGGCTATTGAGGGATCGAGTGTAGGAGCTGGTAGTTCCTTTGCTTGGTTATTATCCGAAGGAAGGAAACTCACTAATTTAATCAAAGATATTTGTGCCTGAGATGAAGGTATAAAAATATTTTGCAATAAAATATTGGTAAGTTCACTGACTTTGTCAAACCATACAACTTTCACATCCACATTCTACCATCTGACTCTCTACCAGAGAAAATTGAAGAAGACAAATTCGAATTGATTTCAGTTGTTCATTGTTTCTTTTTGTTAGACGCCAGTTCTAAAAACGGCGATTGCCTTGACCGGTAACTACAACCGGCGGATTGTAAATTTGAGCATTGTTGCGCCAAACCATTATGGTCCAAGTCCAAGGCACATTCTTCACTTCACATTCACTACTTATAATTATAATAGATGAAGCACTTGTTAACACAATAAAATATTTCTATATAAAACACTGAATTAATCACTTAAAGAACTTCAGCAACACAATACTAACACTGAGCTAAAATTGTAGTAAACACGAAGAGAAGTAACGGACGGAGAATGGAGCGGACGTGACGTCATTGCCCCATACGCACAATAAATAATGCACCCTCTCGGATCTTGTGCATCATCACATGCCAAATAATACAATCAGTAGATTTGTGTAAAACCAGAAAAAGAAATCAAAACTCCCAACATCATAATAACAGTAGGACAACAAATATCTAAACATTTAAAGCAATAAAAAAAAAACTAAAAAAAAAAATTTAAACTGACCACTAGTATAAATCAGCATAGCATCTGTACCACCATACCACTTGTTGGAATGGCCAACTTCACTCAACAAATCAGTCTTTTCTTCAAGATCCTTCTCCTGCTTCTCCATTGTTGTGATGAGTAACGGCTTGGATAACTCTTTAGTGACTGGATGGATAATGTTCTCATACTCTTCAGAGCATATGACTAAGCTGGAACTGCTGTCCATGATGAAGTATTTGATCATATCCGGTGGATGCAATGGTGTTAACGGGACCGCTGTAACAAACAGTACATGTAAATATAGATACAACATTTATTGGTATGACTTGGTGGTTAGACTGATGTAAGGGCCTAATCCCTTGATGGCATACGGCATGATGCAGTCTTGTAGTGTCATGTGTCTCAGCTGGGGGTCTCTACTATATATATTTTGAAGATTTATATTATTATAATAATAACAAAAATTTATGTAACAATCACCTACGTCGTTACTTATTTATTCACTTTCTTTAATAATAAATTCCATCAAGAAAAATCAATGAAATAGCCTACTTACCTATATTGCCAGTCATCCATATTGCCCATTGTACGACAACATGAGAGGCATCATTACGACACATATAAGATATTGTACGCTCTGTATCACCCACTGAAAAATTAAACCATGAATAATTATTAAATATTAATCTAAATTATACAAGATCTACACAAGCACTGTCGTTTAAGCCTATAGAAGATATCTTTGATCAAATTATGGTCACAGCGGTCAATCTAAAAGACTAATGCACAAGTATGCAAATAAGCACAGTCTCTATTAGTCAAATACGTGATGTACATCAGGCATCACAAGTACGGGAGTGGTGCTGTAACAACGCCAACTTTAGTCCATACACATACTGAGAATTATGTACAATAATCAGGCAATTTAAAAATTACTATGTTTTATTTTTCAAGTTATTCCATGTTATCAGATTAGAGCAATTAAAAGATTGGTGAAATAATCTCATATTCTCTTGTCAAACAGCAATACTCAACAGTAGTGTAACTAGAGGCACAAGGGACATAACATCTTAGTTCCGAAGGTTGGTGGGGCATTGGTTTTGTAAGGAATGGTTAATATTTATTACGCACCAATATCTATGTGCAATGATGACCAATTAACATAAGGTGTCCTATTTGCAGAAAATAGCAGAATTAGTACTATTGATAACTAGAAATTTTAAACCTGCATTGAATAACAATAATAATTACAATATAACATTTATTTCATTGAGCAAAAATCTTACATAATTCAGCTGCAATATCTTTGCTGAGCGAAGTTGCGGCTTGATACAATCTTGCATATGTGTAAGTTCCGACATCATCCTGTAGTGCCACTCGAGATGGGAAGAGCAAAGCCCTTCTGAATACTGGTACTACACCCCCTGTAATTTAATTAAGTTTCCAGTTGAGGCCCGATATATGAGTCCAGTCTGTCTGATAACTTGCAGAGCAATAAAATGATGAATATTATATAAGTTTTTTTATAGAATACATGTCTCAGGTTTGAAACATTTCAGACTTGAAAACCTCAAATAATAAGTTTTCACTGTACTCAATAACATTTTAATATACATGTTTATACATTAACAGGTAAGGCTTGGAGTTCATACCATCATGTTGACAATCATCTTTACGATGATATGTATTCAAATTTACAAATAATAATTTTTATCTTAATTTTCTCATTAATTTTTGTTTTTCTATGGCACATAACAATGTTACCTAATTTCCTACAGCTATACAAATAAAATCTAATCTGACATACCTGCTTCAATGTCTCTGTTAAAAGTATTCACTAGTTCCGAACTGGCGTCCTCCTGTACAGCTGTATTGGAAATACTTCTGTAGAATGGAATTCCAAGTGGTTTCCGAAAAAGCCGGTTAAGTAAACGTAAAGAACGTAAAGATGTTTCCATTTTTTGTGTCGTAACGTAAATTTATATAAATGATAAAACTACATACGTATCACGTACTGTTTGACGCACTAGATTAAGACGAGGAAAACGTTATTCTTTTAACGAAAAGTTCCAAATATTCATATAAGAATGAATTACGATAAGATTTTTTTTTAAATTACATTTTCATTTGACAGTAGCTAATCGTTTAAAAATAGTATAAGGACATTTAACTTTAAAAGTTTGATTTTAATTGACAGCACATAAGAATTAATTAATTTTATTCTCCTTAAAATTAGATTGGTTATAATATTAGAATATAGAAGTAAAATGCATTTTTAATTACATTATATTAAATTTATTTGTTTCTAGATATTTCAAAGCAACCAACAAAAGTTTCTAGTCGTAATTTATTGTAACACTTGTCAATAAAACATGTCAATGTCAAAAAATGTCAAACATCGGAGGTGTATGTTGCTTTACCCGTGATGTTGATTGTTTTTTTTTATTATTTAAAACTAATTAAGTAAATATCTATACCATGTCTTAATAATAATGTTAATTTAAGAACCAATACAATGGCCGTAAATGCTCCTGACTCTCCCATACAGGCCGAAGTAATTTTTGTGATAGAAGCTACATCAGCGAACAGCGCGTATATAAGTGAATTAAAAACTAATTATATCGTACCAACACTAGAGTAAGTTAAAATTAATTATCTACATAATATTTAATCCTTCTAATCTTTACATACACCATTTTTATGTTACAAGAATTTTAATGGAATATAATTTACAATGTTTACATTATACATTGCAGTTGTAATAAATGTTGTTGAACTTTAAATAGTTACATAGGTATGTACATATATTCAATGACGTGACGTGCAAATTATTAGATAGATCTAGTAATTATTTATAGTTATCTTATATTTATAAAACAACAACATTAGTTTTACAATTAAATATTCTTATTAGATATTTTCATGGCGGTGCACTTGAGGAAGGTGCAGGTAGCGGTTCAGTCTACGGTATCGTGACATATCTAGCAGCAGACTGCCATCCTGGCCTGCCTGTCTCCACCTACGGTCCCTTCACCTGCCCACAGACCGTTGTCGAAACAGTTGATAAATTACAGTAAGTAATAATATTATTACATAATGTTCTTTTCATTTTGTAATTTTTATTTTACAAAAATTGTGTATTTTATACAGTATTATTTAAATTAAAATGTTAATCAAGATGTTTTTAATAATTTAAGAGTGGATTTCTGAATTTAAATAATGATTGCATCATGATAGATATATTATCTAACTATTATTCACAAAAGAGTATTATCTATGTTATTCTTTAATGTTACATTATGTATGAAAGTGAACAACACAATTTAACCGTAAAATGTAGAACACAATAGATGCTGCAGTTTTGACATCCTCGCTAGCAGGAGCTGCACCGCTTATGCCGCGGGTTCGTCGAGAATTTTCTTCCTTGTCCATTTTTCCACCAGGGTAAAGCTGTCCTCGTTCACTTTAAGTACTACTGGAGCTGGTGCACTCTACCAATACTTTTAATCATCCTTTACAGCTCAGGCAGTGCCTTATTCTTTGGCCATCGGCACATAGTCTTCTCGTTTCCTTCTTCATTTTGTGACCGTGAAGTAGTTACGTTAACTTGGTATTTCGAGGTCATTGTGCCGACCCTGTGGATCGCTGTCGCACCTTTATCTGCTGTACCGGAGCATGTTATCTTTGCACGACGAAAAATATTACTGACCTCCTAGATTTATATTGATAAGTGCGCCATCACTTTTCAGTGCCGTGATATCTTTGGGCAGCTTCGTGACGTCTACATAGTCAAAAGTACCCGCCACTTGGATCAAGCGTCACGTATATTGGGACCGGATCCGTCTCCTTGAACATTCAAAGGTGTCTTGCAGGTCAATCATCCCACGGCCAACCCTCGTTCTTGTTACACGACGGACAATATCGTTTAGTACAATATCTGTAAGAACATGACGTATTGACGTATGTTCGACGTAGATCTTAACCGAAAACGGTTTAATTCCAGACAAGCACAAGGGAATTTTCACGCTATGAATTTAAAGTTATAAATCATCTTATACTCGGTAGAGAAGGAAATCATCATCTTTTGGTAAAAATTCAATTTAATAAGTATCCATTAATTCGCTAAATTTGTTGTTGACGTGGTGTGAAGCCTTAAACTTATCATCTACAGGAAGGACTTGTCAGGACAAGTCACGAAGGATATTGATAATTGTGTTTGAGATTCAATCAAAGACACGATCGATATTTTTTTTACTCAGTTTTATTGATAATATTATTGTCGCTAGTATATATCCGTTATTAATTTTGTTTGAGTTGCCAGTAACGATCCTCTCTTTTAAGTTTTTACGTCTCATAAATGAAATTTAGGGTATTTATTGTGTCGCTTTTGAATCACTCATAATAAATTTACGTATAAAGAAGACAATCATTGTTCTAGATTTATAGGAGGTCATGCGGAAAGTCGGGCATGTGTGACCGAAGCATTAACAGCCGCACTCGCTTGCTTAGAAGAGCTGGGCCGTTCGGATGTCCCCCTCCATGTTATACTCCTGTGTTGTTCGCCCCCTTATTCAGCAAATGCAGGGGGGCTGGTTCCACCTGGTATGTAACTCCTCTTCGAGTCTTTAATTTCCTGACGATTTTTTTTTTGTTTAAATTATATTTAGTAGGTTTTAGGTATTTATAATGTTGATGTAAATATGATGCATTGATTAGAGGTATACTAAATAAACAGTCATTACACCCTATTCCAGTCGAAGCAGTAAAGATAAACTTTGGACATACTCCAAGCGATTTGCTAATAGCACTGCAAACAGTTCTTGATTAAGATATCTTTATTTATAACACAACAATGCTTCACTTAACTGCCTATATCAACTTTCGTTTGTCTTTCAAAGTTCTGATAACAACTTTGCCGAAATTCAAAAGTCGTTTTTTTTTTCCTGAATTCATAATATTCCATAGATTTAAATAGACTATCGTACTATCAAAATCCTCATTTTAATTTCTTAATATGTATGTATGTTAAATTTAATTCAATTTACTGAAAAATTTTAATAAGACCAAAATATTAATATATGTTATGTCATTTTAGGAGCACCCGCTACAGTAGAACAAGCAGCAAGGCTAGTCGGAGAGCGCGGCGCGCAGCTGTCCGTAGCGGCGGCGAAGAAACTACCCGCACTACTAGCGCTGTACGAGCACGCAGGGGGGGAGCTACATGCTGCTCAGCAAAGAAATTATGCTAAGGTAATAGGTGCCTATTTAACAAAAAGAGACGATTCTTTAAGTTTATGGATGTTAGAATTACGCGGCGTAATTAAAAATCGTCACAATATATACGTTTCGTAAGTTTTTATATTGTATATTATGTACAGGAACGACCTTAACAGCTCGATACTCGTAACTCATAAACGAGTCGTTTTTGATGTACCATTATCATTCGTTGAATATAGGAATCCGATCAGTGTAAACTTTTGAATCCACTCATATAATAATGTATACAAATTATAAAAACGTGGCCGCATCTAGAACATTATCATTTTAAATGTTAAATATATATTTTTTTTTATTTTTGAATTTACATAATGAATCTAAAAATGAACCCTGTGGGACTCCAAATGCATAGTACAAGAGTAATCTAAGAATTACTCTTTAACCACAATTTTCCAAAACAATCTACCCAAAAGAGATTATAGTATACTTTATCTATTTTAAAAGGTCTACGAAACTCATTAGAGCTTGTTTTATGATTTTAACACTGTGCTATAAGCAGACAAATGCCTCACATAAATCAGAATGCAGTAATCTTTCCCGCACCTGTAGTTATGACTATAATGAATTCAGGATCCAAGGCATTTGGTGCTGCTGCGGGGTTACAGTCTCAAGGAGCGTCCCCCCAGCCCGGCGCCGCCGCCCGCGCCCGACGTGCAACCAGACGTGTATGGGTAAGGTTATCTTTTTAGCAAATATTATGCTTTTTCATTTTATGCTTTGACTAGAGAAATCTGTCAATTTTTCCATGCATTTGATGTAAAAGACTTTTATCCTAAATGTTTATTTAGATAATTAATATAATACTTTTGATATAACCGAAATAATGTTTACGATTATAAGTTCACTTATACATCATTATCATTTATTTGACACACTGTAATTTTTAAATAATTTGATTTTATTAATTACGAAAGTAGTGATATTTTTATAATAATTAGTAGCACGTCTGGTCGAAATTTATGATAAAAATGTGCAGGTAAATTTTTAAGTTTCAATTTATAAATTAAATACAATACAATGCTTCTTACACTTTTAAAGACAAAACCGCACCGTCGTTCCTCAACCAAGGGTACCACCAGCGCAGTTCCAACGTGCAGCCGTCCCACAAGTTAGAAGTAACTGGCTGGCCCCTCCTCGACAGCCACCCTACGCGAACTCAGCGCTACTGACGCAGCTAGCTCAACCCTCAAACCCTCCACCTCCTACGCAGGTAGGTGGTAAGATACTTTATATGATACTAGCTTTTTTAAACATTTTCATTCCGTTCCTAGTTAATTAATTTGTGGTATATAATTATATTACATATATATTAATAAAATATTTTTAATTAAAATGTCCCGAAGGAGTTTGTTTCATTACCAAGGTATGCTATATATATATTCAAGTAAATGAACGCTTCGCAGGCCAGCATGCAGCGGCTGCAGGGCATCCAGGCGGGCCCGTCGTCGGCGGGCGTGTTCGCGGCGACGCCGGCGCCCGCGCAGCGCACCTACATCTGGAGCGGGGTGCTCGAGTGGATGGAGAAGGGGAAGACGCCCGGGGACCAGCAGAAAGTCATCAAGCATCTACCGTGTCAAGTGAGACTTATCTAGAGCCAAGAGAGGATTTATATCTTTGTTGCTCTATGCAGGCTTATAAAGATGCTGCAAATCCCCCCCCACTTCGAATGTGGCATATTGAAGCATGACAAAATTAATGATATATATAAAATTACTTTTTTTGCCGGGTGCTATGGACACATCTATAGTTTTCAACATTGACGTGTTAGTTCACAGAGGACCACTTCAAAGGAAAACCTAACCCAATTTTCTCGTCCTAGACCCGGCCATACTCGGACTATAGGGACTATAAGTCCTCACCCGAAACGCTGATTCTTAGTACAAGTGTATAAGGTTACAACTACAATGGTATACACAATAGTAGTGAAAATTAAATGAGATGTCTGACTGTGATCTTCAAACTTGTGATAATCCTCTAATATTCCATCAGGTATCCGCAAACTCAAAAGATATCGAGCCCGAACTGAAAGTGGACACTTGGCCGAGCAAGCTGTTAATGCAACTAATGCCGAAACATTTGATCAGCAACATCGGCGGTCAGTACCTGAAGGACAGCAAATCCGTGCTGTTCCATTTGCAACAGAACGAGGCGCTGGACGCCCTTACCAAGGTCATGGTTAATGGATTTGTGAGTACCCTGAAACGGAAATGTTAATTGTTACAAACTAACACATACAAGGTTTTAGAGTACTTCAAAGTACCTTCAAAGGTTTAAAATATATATTAATAAAAAATAGAAAACTAGCAAGGGTTGTTCTGCTTATTTATATGTATGACTAGCGAACCGTCTTGGCTTCGCACAAAAGCCTTCTCTCCCTTTGAGGATAAGGTTTGGAACATATTCCACCACGCTGCTCCAATGCGGGTTGGCAGAATTTCGTTGAAATTAGACACATGCAGGTTTCCTCACGATGTTTTCCTTCACCGCCGAGCACGAATTGAATTATAAACACAAATTAAGCACATGAAAATTCAGTGGTGCCTGCCTGGGTTTGAACCCGAAATCATATGTTACGATGCACGCGTTCTAACCACTGGGCCATCTCGGCTCATCCCTAAAAGACAGACCATATCCCATCGCGTAATGACCAAATGTTAACTGGTCAAATTAAGTGTTTTAATCACAAACGTATGTATCCCAAAAGTTGGCTAAACCACCAACAATGCAGTTAAGAGAATATAATATGTTATCCATGTACGACTTTTGTGTTGCAGGCTGGTTGTGTTCACTTTTCACCGATGTCGTCACCTCCGCAGTGCGACATCAAGGTGCTGATCCTGCTGTACACGCCGGACAAGAAGGCCTACCTCGGCTTCATACCCAACAATCAGGCCACCTTCGTCGACCGGCTGCGGAAGGTAATGTATACAAGTGTAATATCCCCCAATTTAAAACGGCTATTTATATGCCAACTGGTATAAATCGGGTTCCTGCTATTACGCAACGATTCCGCTCTCTGCAGGTGATCCAGCAGCAGAAAATGAACAAGCAGCTGCCGTCGCCTGCGAGTGCGGCGCCCGGCCCGCCCGCCGCCATGACCGGTAACGTGCGACCGCTGTACCCTTAGTTTTAATCATTGTGTGTCTCTGTCAGCTGCCATTCTCCCATTTAACAATAATGAATACGAAATCAAATCCAAAAAACCTCATTAACTTCTTCTTTCAATCTGTGCATCAATGGGAAGGCTAAAAGCTAAGAAGAGAGCCTAACAAAAAAAGCATTAATTATTTATCTGACAAAATAGCAATGACTTAAAATATTTTTTTATATGAATAATATTTTAAAAATAAACAAAAAATAAATTGAACCAATGAACCTCGGACATCGCGGGTGCCACTCTATTCTCTAAGATGTTTTCAAGATAATATTTCTTAGCTACAGGTCTAGGAGGAGGCATGCAAGCAGGAATGGGAATGGGGGGCGGAGGCCTTGCTGGGGCTCTATCTTCTGTACCTTCCATGTCCAATCAACAAGCTCAGCAACATCAACAGGTAATCTATATATATAAAAGCGAAATCATCGAGTTATCACGAAATCTCAGAAATTATAACACCTTCAAACTTGAAATTTGGCAAATAGGTTCCTTATAGGGTATCCACTAAGAACGGATTTTACGAAATTTCACCCCTAAGGGGATAAAACAGGGATTGAAAGTTAGTTTTTTATAAATATCGCAAGGGTAAAGCCGCAGGTTTAGCTAGTAGATATGTATAACAATTATTGTTGTTCCGTGTGTTCCTTTGTCTGCCTACCTCGTTGGTGTACCCTACTCTAGCTGTAGGCCCCTACAGATCTAGAGTGGGGTAGATACCGCAAACTGTCCGACCAAGTATTATTGATCTTATATATTTTTTCAAATCTATTGTCGAGCCAATACAACTTTATCGGGTTTTGCCGCCCAGCGAACATCCTCTTAAGGGCTGAGAACAGAAAAAAGTCGCTGGTGGCCAGATATGGAGAGTACGATAGAAAGCAAAAGCAATCCGAAGCGCAGTTCTTGCAATTTCGCCTTCGTTTTCATTGATTTGTGACACTGTGCATTGTATTGATGAAAGAGTATTTTTCTTCTTCAAATGAGGCCGTTTTTTCGCGATTTTGTCTTTATTTCTATAACTCCGATACTAATAGTCGTAAACAGCTGTCTTATACGCGCGTTTTTTGAAGGTTAGGGCTAACTAAAAAATGTATATGGATTTGATACTAATGGCGCCATCTATGTGTCAGCCTAAGAACTTTTCAGCCCAACCTCTTGGATAACGAGTTAATTTTTCCGCATTGAAAGAGCTAATGTATGGCTACATTGATCATAATGGATACGATTTAATTTATTTTTTCAGGGTATGATGATGGGCGGCGGCATGGGCGGTCAGGTGGGACAAGTCGGACAAGTTAATCAAGTAGGCCAAGTCGGTCAACTGGGAGGCAAAGGACCTCGCTCTGCACCTTTAGACGGTCTGGAAGCAGCTCGACAGCAAAATCTGGAGAAGATCCAACACTTGCAGCAGACCCTGGAGGCGGCTCACCAGCAGGAGGCGCAGTTCAAGTCCCAGATGGACATAATGTCGCACCTCCACGCCGCCCAGCAACAGGAGCAACATTACAAGCAGCTAGAGGTCGGTTGGTGTCGGCGCTCGTGCCGCTTAGTGTCCCGGCCGCTCTAACGCCTGACGTGTCGCTGCAGGAGCAGCAGCGCAAGGCGCAGCTGCAGGCGCAGCTCCAGCAGCTGCGCGGCGCCGGCGCCCGCCTCGTGCGCCCGCTGCTGCCGGCCAACCCGGGCCTGAGGCATCTGCTGCAGCAGGTATGAACTCATATGTGAACTTATACAGACACAAGCGAAATCGCGCTACACGTATAAATGAATATCTGTCTATAACAGATAACATAAAACATCTTATTTTATACACCGTTATTGAACTAATATTTTTAATTCATTTGAAATTCAACTGAGCATACAGCAAATACAATTAACCCTTTAATATTATTAGCACAACCACACGCCTGAATGAAACTATTAAATTCGATTTTGTATATACCGGATTGTTTGTATAACTTTGAATTACTATTTCTAAAACATAATATAATGTTACATGTTTAAGCTTAAGACTTCAAAATGTAACAGGTTCATGTGTGTATCAACAAGCATCTATTATTAATAAAATAAAACTAATCACATTATTTTCATCTTAATAGCCATCGCTTTAGAGGTTATGCTATTACACTTTTGTTAAAATCCTTTTATTTTAATTCAAAAACTCCCGTTAAGCATGTTCAAACAATACCAAGTAAATGCATAATGCCATTTAGTGCATTTCAATGGTAGGAGGAATAAACAAACCTTAAAACCAAACCAGAATTATTTCACTTATCTACTTATTTCCACTATATAATTTTACTTCCAAAGTTTCGATAAGTGCATCTGTCACAATCAAGATGGTATTTTTTTCAAGAGTCCATAATTAATACCATAGATTTTAGATTTCCACCAATGGCATAACATCAATTCAAGGTCAAAGTAGTTTATTTACTCCTATCATTGGAATTAGCTATAGACACTAGTTATAGATCATTTTCACCTGCTCACTAACATTTATTAGAAGCTGGTGCTAATTACATTCCACACAATCTTCTAACTAATCTTACAGGACTTCAAGAGTTGCTATTCTTTTCAACTTCGTGCGAAAGAGATAGCTATTAACTTAGGTTTGGTTAGAGGGTGTCCACTGTTATTTTTATACCGATATTTTTCGATGACTCTGACTGCTACAAATAGTAATATTATTTATAGCTACTTTGAAATCTCTGAGTCTTGGAGGGGTTTGTCAGGTGCAGTTTCAGTGACAATGCCTGTAGCTCGTTTGGCTTCGCTTATCGTCAGTAGTTTTCTCAATGTAATATATATCAAATTTATGTCCGACCCAGAAAGACTTCGATTTGCCGAGCTGGCTTTTGTTACTTGTAGCAGTTTTCACGATTGATTTTTGTTTTTTTTTTTTAGTTCATTTTCTTCTAGCAGTATGTCTCGTCATTTTGAATATTTGTAAAAGATCAATTGTTGCTTTAATTTAGCTCTTCAGAAATTATAGGCTGCAAAACTATCATTAGGAGTGCAAAATCAGCTAAATATCATGTGATACGGAATTCATTAAGGCACACTTGTTATTTGTTGCATAAAGTGGCACTTGGGTCACTTTGAGCTAGTGGCTCGTTTTTCGTTTCGCGTCAATTTATGCGTCACTGAGCGCACCACGTGACATTTAGATCTTAACTTCTCGCTGCACGTGACACTTTGACCTAATGTGGGTCGTTCAACCGTGGCGCTTTAAATTCGACGTTTCGTTGGTCGCATCACGTGACACTTCGACCTCGACACGTCGCTCGTCGCTTCACGTGGCGCTTCAAGCTCGACGTGTCACTGGTCGCTTGAGGTGACACGTCGACCTCGGCACGTCGCTCGCTCGGCTCCCGCGGCTGCCGGTCCGAGGGTGACGCAGAGTGTGTGTTCTAGCAACAGCAGGCGGCGCGCGGCGCTCGTCCGCACATGTGAGCCGCACCCGCTAAGTAAAGCTTCCTTCCACTAATATTTTATTTAACCTTCCCAGAAAATAGATCTTAATAAGCCCTTGTCTAACTAATAATATTGTATTATTTTTAATTAATTACTTATCTAGAATTATTTTTTGAATTAATTGGTGGATTATGTCATCTATATTCTGAGATTGTTTCACATTTATTTGAGATCTAGTTTGACAGCTTACTCTTCTATAAATATGTAACATAAATAATTGTAATTTAAAAACTTTATGACATTATTAAAGTTACAGAGTTTGTTTGTGGAACTGGTCTTATTTAACTTACATTAAGCTGCGTTCAAAACAAAATTGGTACTTGACTAAAACAATTCTGGCTATTATGAAAACAACTTACATCCGCAATCAAGATATGTATTTTTACAAATTATTTCTTGAAAAAGAACACAATAAGCATGTAATTCATTTTCAAACATACCTAATATTGGAATATTTTTTGGTTAACGGTTTGTATTTTGATGAAATAATGAAAATGAAAGGAAGGAAACTGTTTCAACGGGTGAAAGAGAAGTTTTTGGAAGGGTTTAAGACAATGATAGATTAAACTACAGTATATCACAATGAAAGGAGGGCTAGAAATAAATAAACCAAATATTAAAATTATTTAGACCTCGAACAATAATATTATATCAACTCAAGGACAAAGTTGTTTTTCTTTACTTCTACTGCCATTGAAATGGATTTATAATGATGGCCAACACATATTACGAAGGTAACACGGTACCAAGTATTTTATGAACGCTCTCTTGTAACTTAGAAATTACAAATAAGGAACTCTTGTCTGCTTAGTAACATATACTAAAACTCGATAGAGCTTAAAGCAATTTTTATTTGCTAAGTAATAGACAACACTACCCCTAGTGCATTCTCATATCACAAAATTGTTAATTTTTAAGTTTAATAATTTAACGGAATATATCCGCTTTGCATGATCATCATTCATTTTCACATTTCTTAAAACTTCGTCATTAATCAATCATATATATAAAACTAATAATGAAAAGTAAAAATAATAAAAATACCTATTTACAGTACAAAGTGATCACATTTTTTTTATTAACTAATCAATTTTATTGTGTACCAGTTGATGTGTGATGGAAAATAAGAAGTCGTTATTTATCCCTGTAAAAGACATGTGCTATTATAGACTAAACAATCACTGTGACAAATTTTATTTAATTCCGTTCAGCCGTTGGGGCTTGACTGAGTAGCACACATCCATCCAAAATTTCGCATTTATAGTATTAGTAAGATTACAAATGCAATACCTTTACCTATAAATGTTGTCGGGTGATTATTTAAACAATGCTGTCTCCTTCTTTCGAATGTCAAGTCAATCCTTTCAGAAAGAGAGAACACTGTGTTTAACTAGACACCCGCTAGCAACGTTTATAGGGATAGGCTGATATAGTGCGCAAAATGTCAGGCGCCATCTTGATTTTTTGTTGTCTGTGCAGTAAATGATAATCTATGTTCAGCAGCCGCAATACCGACCGGGTGGAGGAGCCGTCAGGCCGAACACTCAACCTCAACAATTTGACGATGTGTCCAACTACAACGATTTTCTATAAAAAAAATAAAAAATATAAAACCTTAAAATAACTTTTATTCCCTTTTAAAATGTTTATACTAGTAAGGCCGGATTATAATGTGCGAACAAAAAAATATGTACTATTCGGAGTATTTATTATAAAATAGATATCTTTTAAAAAGTACCGTCCGTGCGATGTGTGCAAAAATAGTCGAATTTACTCGCACGTTTTTATTGTAAGTAATATAAGTAATATTTATATAGGGAAAATGAAAAAAAAAACATACAATATATTTATATGTGGAAAAAAATATATTTCCTTACATTAAAAATGTCAATTAAGTATGCCGAGAATACAGAATTGTAACATAATTTCTAGCACCTATTTAAGAACTAAATAAATATTTATGTATCAAAATGTACAGCAAAATATATAGTACATTTATTTGACACGTTCAAATGTAACTTACACACAGACATATGGCAATATATCTTGGCTGTTAAGTATTCAACCAATGCTTTATTCTATCAGGAAAGATTTTTTTTTTATATTTTGACATTTGCTTGATAAATGCTTGCTTTAATAAATACAATATACTTATTTAAATCCGTGATTTTTACAATATTATGATGATTTTATCATTTAATGAATATATATTTTTTAATTATACACAATAGTTTCCGCATTTTTTTATTGATTACATAATATTTACCTTTTGTAAATAAATTAAGAAATAATAATATTTAAATCAGCATATATTATTTTGTTCTATTAAGACTTCATTGTTTCATAAATTACTTGTAATTTGCTCACAGAGGATTATCTAATCAAATATTTAGATATGGACCAAAAAACAAATGAAAAAACCTTTGACACGTACAAATTAAATCATGCATTTTAAAAACGATAATAATTAATCATGCGAAACCTCAATTTGTTTAATTTTAAATACAATTGGATCGATTCTTTCTTTAGTGTATTTATGAGATTTGAGAATAAAGGAAGCCTTCACTATAACTATAAAAATAAGAGTATTGGCGACAAAATTTCATTTTTCCCTATCAGACAGTGATCACTTTTAATAATTTTGTCTTTCAGTCGATTTTAATGAAATTACTTTGGACCGAATTGAACCGTGTCGTGCAGAAATGAAATTATTTTGACAACCAAACATTGGACCGTGTCGTGCAGAAATGTTTCAAGCCAAGACATAAAAATTATTACGACTTAAAAAAGAAAATCCCTTTTATAATAATATCAATCCTGTTTAACGTTATGCATATTAATTATTTTAAAAACTTTCTTTACATTTTTTCTCCTTTAAACATTTCTGAACACCGCGGTCGACTTGTGTACTGACTTTTTAAAAATGTTTATACTAATAAATGGAAGCAACATCGACATAAAAAGCACTTCTACACTCATCATAAGCATCGTCTAAGCCTGCTGCTCTTTAAAAGGTAAATACTACCAATATTTATTCAACCGTTAATAAAGAAAATTATATCTGTTGAATCGTTTAAGTGATATTTTCTGTTTATTATAGCTTAACCGCAAGTGTTAATCTGCCGATCATCCTAACCAAACCTTTAGTTAACCGCCCGTTAAGAGTTATTTAACAGAATTAAACATAGACTATGAATTCTTAAGAACTTAAACTTGAAATTACTTATAAGCGACAAAACTATACCTTTCAACGGGACACATATTACTTAAGTCCTATCTGTAAAATCGATCTTAAGTTACACATGTGGCCTTCAACGCAATTATGTAAGAACTCCCTTCGAATCTCACTCGTCATGTTCAAAATGTAAGGAGATATGCTATTACGATGCGTCGCATATCACTTTCCGACATGTCACTATCGTGTTCTGCGGTGAGTTTCGAATCTCTTACAGCACAGCTCTACTTATGTAAACAAAACACAATTTAAAGCCGAAACTATCGTTACATTTTTTGAGTATTTATTGATGAATGTCAGTTATTATGTTGAAACGTTCTTATTCGTCTTATTTATGAGAATTTTATTTTGAATATCACCTATTTTATAATTAATTTGTTAATCAATAGCAACATTAACAGCCTTACTTATAAATATTTAGTGGGTGTATAGTTAAATACTGAATCCTCTCTTTCTGACATTAGTGATTGGACATTCGAAAGAGGAAGATAGCATTGACTAATCCCCCTTAAATATCATTTATAATTAAGGTCATATATCAATTATGTGACTAATACACATATAAAGTGAAAAGAAAAATAAGTATGTTTAAAAATCCAGATGTTTATTTTATACGAGATAATTCTTCTATCTGAGAAAATAACACTAATTCATAATAAAATCTAACCTAGAATGGCTTTAGTTTTTATTTTAAATATTTATTTTCATTACATTGCAAATAAATTGTCAAAGATTTTTCCATACCTATTTCTTAGAAATACATTATATATTTAAGTATATAGCTATATTTAATTTATCGCAGTATTTTTTGTGGTCTTTTAAAAATAATTATCTTCGAAATTACTAAATTTAAAATTATTTTCAATAAACGTTTTATGAAATTAATTTTTCATCTGGCTACATCACGATTTTGCTTTCATTGGCAGTGTGATTTTAAGCCCGTTATCATTATGTTTATTAATTTGTTTTCGATGCCTTAAACCTATATTAAATGCGCATCCAGCTGGCAACACATTTGAACTGTCACTTTGACAAGGAATGTGACATTTGTAGCTTTGCTATCACGGCTAACCATGTCAATGTACTTTTAAGAAAAAATTATCTACAGTATACATTATAAAAAATGTAGATTAATACAAAATATTTTGATTATATATGTTTTAAACATTTATATGAAGTTTTGATGAACGCAAAATTAATTATTAAAAGAAATTTAGGAACATGATCACTATTAGCTACACTAAATAATTTTGCAAACAATTTATATCTTCTTATCTTTGATCATTTATATGTCTCGATAGACTGTCAAAGCTGAGAACGCATCGAAAAAAATATTGACCAACTGTTGGCCTCTAAGTACACACTCAAGCGTAGCTGTTACGCACACCAAGAAAATAAAGTTATCTCTTTTATTTTAGTTCTTTTCTAGTGCGACATTCTATCTAGATATACAAACAGTTTATATATTTCAACTTACAACAAGTTCTTACATATATGTTTATAACATCAATGTTTTAATATATATTTTAAAACTAAATTATGTTTTATGCCTTGAATATTTATCACCATCAACAGCTCTATATATTATTGAGATATGTATAATTATAAAAATGTAATATAATTATAATTACAAATAATATAACTTATAAATTTTAAAATAGAAAAAAAAAACAAATTTCCGAATTTTTTTAAGGAATGCTTATCGAAAAAAAAAACAATAACACACTTTTGAATATATCATACAGCCAAAAATTTTTATACAGCCAAAGTTTTTTTTAAACATAATTTCTTTATGAAAAAAATAAAACATTAATAATCTTAAAACAAAATTCGTATATAAAAGCAAATTATAATTCATTAATTATAAACGCATATGGAAGTTATCGAAGAAAAATGCTTTATTTGTACATCTAATAAATTCACTCACCAATGTTACCAGCACGATAAAACGCAAAGCATAATGCATTTTACACATACATACATTGAATCATATTTACTCACAATTCTTAAGTCTCTCCACACTAGGATAACTTGACTTTATCACTGTCACTGTTTTCACACAAACTGCTCGCCTGTTCCTTTTTAGAGATGCCATTTTGACAGTTGCCATTCGTGTACGTTTTCTTGTTCTTCTTCTTTGGCATCTGGTAGACCCTCTCGATGAGGGCCAGTAAGATGCTACCGGGTACTCGCTGATGTTCCTCGACCAAACTTTCAATTGCACTTGCGACCTGTGTATAATAATAATTTTGGATTCCGTTATTTCTGCTCCAAATTTGTTCATGTACGATAGAAAACAAATATATTAATTTAATCTAATATTATAGTAATATTATATTATAAATAAAATGGATACATATGGCAACACAAAATATATGTCGTTCATATCTGTGCGTCAATGAATGATTGTTTAGAAAAATCAATTCATTATACATCATACGGTGTACCACGTACATTTCATGATGAAGTTGAAAGCGTAACAAGCAAACACATTCACATTTATAAACGCATTAGTTACTTAGCGTTATAAAAAGTAGAATTTCACAAAAGTATAAAATGTAAACGGACAAAAAAATCTAATTAAGCACACGATTTAACACGATATTTTTTTATCAATAATAAATAATTGGTTCTACAATTTGTACTAAAGATTTTATAAAGTACCTTCTGCTGAAGCATCTCCGGCGTGAGCGTGGGGTCGTAGGGAATGGCCGGACCGAGGTGCGTTACCATCTTGACGGGGAAGCCCCCGTACACGGGCGCCAGCGGGATGCGCGTGGCGGCGTAGATGCGCAGACACACGCCGCGCAGCCAGCCCACCGTGCGGAACGCCTCGCGCACGTTTTGTGTGAACATCGGGACGATTGGCTGTGGAGGTCAATTGTACACTTTAGGGCAACGAACATTTTAATATATAAGATTTGAACAAAGAAAGAGAATACATGAATTCTATGAATATCGAATCGTTAAAACCAACATGAACTATCTTTCAAGATATATATCGAACTTCGGAAAAAGGTTTTGATTTGCTTTGATTTTTTTTTTATTTATTGTAACCAAACAAAACAACCAAAGAGAAAATTGCAATTTTTTTTTTTCAAAAAATTAGATAACATCACATTACTCTGATCCCAATGTAAGTAGCTAAAGCACTTGTGTTGTGGAATGAGAAGTAACGACGGTACCAGAAACGCCCAGAGCCAAGATAACATAGAAAACTGATGAACTATTTCTACAACGACTGAGCCAGGAATCGAGCCCGAGACCTCGGAGTGGCGTACCCATGAAAACCTGTGCTCACACTACTCGACCACGGAGGCCGTCAACATTTTTCATTTACATTTAACCTTACAATGTAATCAGAAATTATTATTATATTATATTAGACGACACCTATTTTTGGTCAGTCATAATTGGACGATTGACCCTTTTCAATTATGTACAAGTAAAAAGAAAAGCTATAATAAAACTTACCACTTTTGCTTCAAGGGCGACTTTCGCGAAGCCAATCCTTGATTTCCAGTTAAGTCTGTAATAGTGATCTCCAAACTGGGCCTCATAGACACCGCCCGGGGATATGGCCAGGGAGTTTCCACTGCGTAACACTCCTGCGCACGTTTGTACCGTACCCGGGATCACACACAGCCCTTCCAGAAGCGACTTCCAACCTAAAATAATATTAAAACATTATCAATATTTTATTGTATATATGACTATCTGTACACTTTGGCTGTCTTTCTGTCTGTTGCTCTTTCACGGTCAAACCATTGAATCAAATTCGATGAAATTCAATATATAGCAAACTTGAACTTTATATACTTTTTTACACCTTACACCTGACGACCGACCTCTAAAACGCAAGCGAAGCCGCCTAGTAAAATATATATTTTTAAAGGAAAATCGTTCAAGGAAGAAATTAACCCACTGACTTACTTAACTTCCCACTCGTAAATTTCCCTGCCATTGAGCTACATGAGTCTACACCATGATCGATCGCACTAAAGGTATAATGACGTATTTTTGGTTACAACAAGATATAAATCATATTAAAAAGTATTCTCTTCAAAACAGACACTTAGTGAACACCTTACAATAAAATAACAGACAACCAAAAACATTTATTACCTTGACAATTGAAAAAAAAAGTAGCACCATAAAGTACTTAATTTTTATTAATTGCTATAAATGCACAAAGGTCTTGTCTCCGACTTACCGGGTATCTTAAACATGAATCGATCCGCCACCGTGTGTATGTGTCGCCGTTTGAAGAGCGACATCCGCGCTATGAAGTAGTACATGTCGATGGGGAGGGCGCCGTGGTAGTAGATGAGAAGGAACGGGCCGTCCGGGATGTTCTCGATACCATCTATTTCGTAACCTGATAAACAATACACACGTTTCTCTCATACCTATGTACCATAACTCAACATACACTACCGCCAAACAGCAATGCTTATAGTATCGTTGTGTTCCCGTTCGGAAGCTCAGTGAGCCGGTGTAATTACGTACCGCATTGCCGATATAAGGAATGGTTATTATTTCTATCAGTGACACTATCTATGGGCGGTGATTTACCATCAAGGGACGCATTTACTACAACTGATTATATACAAGAAAACAACAAGGAACATGATAATTTTTGGACTAGTCTGAACCATATCATTTATCTAAAACATTATTTGTTTTAATGATAAAATTTCAACTTTCAGTACATTTGCAAAGTATGAAAATTATTAATTATGTATTTGTCAAATGACCGTTTGTCAAAGATTCCTTGTCTCAAAATTAGAGGATCTTAATACTAACTAGCGACCCGCCCCGGCACGCACAATGCTGATACTAAATATATTACAGAATGTCTTACAACGTTCACAATTTTTCAGTCATTCAAAGAATGTGTATATTATAATATTTATATGCACGACATCACTTTAGAAACCTCTAAAATTATCATTGTTTCTCCACTATATTGTGCATTTATTATACATATAAACATTCTTCTTGAATCAATATATCTATTAAACAAAACCGCATCAAAATCCGTTGTGTAATTTTAAAGTTCTATGCATACACAGGAAAAGTCAGCGGTAAGCGACTTTGGTTTGTACAATTTAATGATAACGAAAGGTTAGTGTACCATGAAACAGCCAGCCGTGGGCGTCCCACAGCGCGCAGACCGCGAGTCGAGCCGCTTGTCTCCAATCGCTTTGAACACCATCCGCGACACGCAATCTTAAATAAAAAAAAACATCGTTCCATATGAATGTATAATTTATTCAGTAAAGTAAATAAGTCATTAGCGTATTTGTTTCTTTAACTTTAAATGGGACCAACCGGGAAATATACCCAAAAAAATGAATTCCAAATGAGTTTATAAACGAGAGTTCTGAGATAAGCAACAGAAAAAATACAACCAAATCGATAACCTCCTTCTTTTTTTGTTAAAAACTTCTGAAGCGAATACTAGAAATTGTAGTTAAATTCTGTTAATTTAGCTTATATGTTATCCCATCAATAATTAAGGCTTCGATTTAATGTCGTAGCGAGTGATTACGTTTTAAAAGGTACTAAGGTAAGGTTTAAAAGTACTAGACTACTAGTTTAATTAAAAGCTAGCCGTGTTCTAATATTTTATCAAGCTATTTGAGTGTACAACTCAATTTTGCAGCAATTAAACTAGGACTTAATATGAATTGAAAATGATTGATAAAAAAATCAGTAATTTTGAGTATGTCCGAAATTCAACTCAATCGGTCAATAGTTAAAATCAAATATCACAAAAAATTAACAATATTTTATTATGTAGTAATTGTGGCCCGTGGAACGGGTTTAAATTTTATTTTTCCAGAAGAAACGCTAGAACGCCAAAATTGTTCTTTTGAAAAAAGGGGATTTCCAGTTTTTACATCCTAAAAAGTAATATTCATTTTCTTTACAAAACACTTTCAAACGAAACTACAGCATTATACGTGGAACAGTAAAATATCTCAAAGCCTAAAAATATAAACGGAAGCAAAACAACTATATATGTCCACACGTATCCGGCAAAAATTCGAAGCGAACTGTTTTTTATTTCATAATCATAATTTACTTCTTATATGTCCGAAAAAGCAAATATGATTTGTAATTTATCTACTCGGTGGGAGGATTTTGTGCAAGCGCATCTGGGTACCAGATAGATACCACCCACTCATATTTGATGATTCCACCACCATACAGCAATACTTAGTATTTTTGTGTTTCGGTTTGAAGGGCGAATGAGCCAGTAAACAAAAGTACAAGGGACATAATATCTTAGTTCCCGAGGTTGAGCGCGTTGGAGACATAAATAATGATTAATATTCCTTATCGTACCGATGTCTATGGGCAGTGGTGACCACTCACCATCAAGTGCCCCATTTGCTTGTCAGTGGGCCTACCAAATGCCATAAAAACAATATTTAAAATATTATCCATACGCACAGTTATAAACGAAATAACATTATTAACGACGATTTTTTTTGCGTTACCAGAAAAATCTTCAACCCAACAAAACCTTATTTCTTGTTATGTCTACGTCGTCATTTATCGAAATGCGCTCGCGCAGACAGCGTGACAATGATATATTTATCATTTATATTTAATTAGTCCGATTATTTATTATATTTATTATAACTGAAATACATTTAATAATTTCATAATATCTAGGGCGCCATGCACGCCGAACATGATCATATTACTAATTACATATATAATATGTATGTTGTTTATTTTACGTACATTTTATCGTAGGTTAATAAATTTACAAATATGTTGTATATTTTTAATTAAGTTGGGAGAAGTTTGTAAACATACTTATAATGTTGATGTCGATGGATTGACTGAATTACTTTTGTCCGCCTGATGTTGTCTCGGGTTTAATTGTTTGAAACCAACTATATATATATATATATATATTTAATTATACGTATATTTATTTCTTTAATCCGACTCTTGTATCCTTGCTTTTTTTCATTAAATATATTAATCTTTTATGACGTTGCTTGTCCTCAGCCAATCGCACTCCTGGAAACAAGCTCCACCCAAAAAAAAAACTTCTGATTCTCCGCCTTCTGGATCCTGACGGGTCCCATTACATACCTCATCGTTGGTAGCTCTGGTACATTCTTAGTAATAATTAATAATCGTGCCTCATAAAAGACGTAAACCTGTCGGCCCTGAATCAGAACTCTTTCCGATCCTGTCAGATTTCCCCCCCATTTGTATTTGCGCATACAATTGTGGACTATAAAATGTCCTGCGCAGATCTCCAATTAACAGTCTTTTGTTGGGAATGGTCGGAATCGGTCAGGAGGACCCCAATATCTAAATAACATGACTTTAACCATATCATAATTACATTATAGATAACAGTGAATTCAAACGATGCTTAGACGTTAAAAAAGATAGATTAAAATAGCAACCATAGATAACAGCAAATATCATCATCTATATCAATAGCTTTAAGTCATTATAAAGAGATAAGTATGACTCGGTAAGAAGAAAGAAAAACGATTAATGAGATGCAGTCATTGGTGGCGTGTGAAAAGTTTTGTGCCGTTCGCCAAATTAGCGATCGCTTATTGGTCGGCGAACCGGCACTAATGCCAACCTACCGGGACGAAAGTCAGAATATCACGATAGCTTGTGTTTCATTGTTTTGATTTCCGTTATTTTTGATGTGCCCTTCAGTATACTGATGATTATAGTCTTTTCCAATCGAAGAAGAAAGATAAACCAACCTGTATATATATAAACCATTTACGTATTCCATGTGTTTTGCTACTAGCTCGGATGTATTGTGCACTACTAACAGTTCTTGATGAATATATCTTTATTTTTATAATATAGCATTGCCAAAATGGCCCAGTGGCTAGAACGCGTGCATCTTAACAAATGATTTCGGGTTCAAACCCAGGCAGGCACCACTGAAATTTCATGTGCTTAATTTGTGTTTATAATTCATCTCGTGCTCGGCGGTGAAGGAAAACATCGTGAGGAAACCTGCATGTGTCTAATTTCAACGAAATTCTACATGTGTATTCCGCCAACCCGCATTGGAGCAGCGTGGTGGAATATGCTCCAAACCTTCTCCTCAAAGGGAGAGGAGGCCTTTATTCCAGCAGTGGGACATTTACGGGCTGCTAATGCTAATGCTAAAATAACATTATTCCACTCAACTATTTGTATCCACTTAATATTACTTCCAAAGTTTCGATAACAGCTTCGTCGACGTTCAAAACTCTTTTTTTTCTAAAAATTTATATTACTGGAGATATAGTTTATTCAAGTCCTCGACCAATGATATCGCGCCCATTGGAAATGTTGTCAAATGTTGTTTATTTGGCTTTTGTCCTCTTGTAGTTGGAATAGACTATATACCCATTTTAATCTTGTAACATTTTGTTGAGTCTACGTCTTTTAGGTAAATAGTGTTTGTAAATCATTTAAATTAGTTGTTTTCCTTCAATCACTTGTTGTTAATCTTTGTGAGTTCCGGAATCGAAGGTTCAGCTGAATGGTAATTAACCTGTTCATAATCGATTGATCTGTCTGTGCACAATGTTCGTAATTTTTAATACGAAAACTTTTTCAGAAAAAAATAAAATAAACATTTACTAATTGCATTTACTCATATCCAAATGCCAATATTACACGCATAACAATATACAGATAATTTTATCCAGAGTCTTATATAAATCATATATGGATAATTAATATATAGTCGAAAACAAAACGTGATTTGTACGTAAACCGCGTGAGATAATCATGTAACGATTATTTATTACAATGGCCTTTTCATTAATCTACATCGCCATTAGAAGACCTAATAGCTGATAACGACTACATGTCAATCTGCTTTTAGGATAACGATTACGATTTCAAGTCCTAATGATTAAAGCATTTTATCGAAACATCCGAGCCGGGTCTTAGCTGGTTGGAGTTAGCCAGCCCGGCGGCTGACAGGGAAACAATCTTAAGCGCTAATAATCTAATAAATAATCTACTTTGCAGATCTATAGACCGAAGGCCTAAAGGTCTTTAGATCTGCAAAGATACAGATTCACTATTTTAGCATAATAAAATAAACTAGCACTCAATTAGGATAACCACAATGCAAAAAAAAAATCTAGTTGTATAATTATCCTTCCTACATAATAGTTGGAACTATTTTTATGAACACTTCCTAAATAAATAGGTATTAAAGGACGTTAAGTTAAAATTTTGCCAGACCCGCTCATGTCCCTAACTGCAATGATGCATCCGAGGTCTCATAAGAATACTTAAAGTAGGTGTTCGCTGTACATTCTTGTGTTCTATAACAAAACTGATACAACAGAGATGGATCACTTTAGAGCTGCACTAAGCTCAACGCAAAAACAATCATTAATTGTTGATAAACAAGTAAAATAAACTCAAACAACATTGGTTTTTTTTTTACATTTCGGAGAATCACGAAGTCTTAGGCCATTAAGTTTTTTTTATGAAAATAAAATTGTCATTTTTTTGGGCAACTTCTTGGGAGAGTTTGTGTTGCTCACAAAAATGACTTCAATCGATTTGACGAATAATTTTATTTTAAAGGAATGTTTGTTGTGTGTAAAGTGAGAACTACCTGTAGAGTCTGTACAGATGGAAGATGACGCTGCTCATGTAGATCAGCACAATGATGACAGCCGGCAGCATGAACGTGACGATGACCGGCATCAGAAACCATGTCAGCCACAAACTGTATTCGGTGTCCACGTACTCCACTGGAACAAAATGTAAACGTTATTGAAATTATCAGCGTTGACAGAATATTTATGAAGATTGATTCACTCTTCACATTCTGATCGATACCTGATACCGCTTGGTGGTATTCGAGCACGTCTAGGAACCACCTACTCAACAGATCACCACATATTTACATATCCTTTTGCTTCCAAGGTGGGGTATTGGAGACGTAAGGAATCTATACATATAATAAAATTGGAGTGTCTGTTTGTAATATTAAAATAACAGCTTTTTATTAAATGCATATGTATGTATACACAAAACATATTTCAAAATAATATCTTTTTCAATTGTTGTCTGTCTGTCTGATTGTTTGTTTCAACTAATCTCTGGAACGGCTGGACCGATTTTGACGGGACTTTCACTGGCAGGTAGCTGATGTAATAAGGAGTAACTTAAGCTTTAACTTTTTTGTTAAATTCAAACGCACACGAAGTCGCGGGCACAGCTATTAGTTAATATTTCTTCCAACGCCAATGTTATGGGCAGTGGTGACCACTAATCATCACTTGGCACATTTGGCCTACCTATATTATATTTCAACAGATACGAAACTTCATCTACATCCCTTCTACTAATATTACTCTTTGAAACAGTTATCTAGTTCACTTATTTGAAGAATGAGTTTATCTCATTTTGATTAGAGCAACATCCCCTTTGTATATATTTTTAAACAAACAATATTTGCTCCAGCCTTAAACATGCTGTAATTATCGCATCATTTCTTATCCAGTATCAGGTAACTTCTAGAAACTCCGGTTAATTCGGTCAATTTAATACTTTTAAGCAACAATAGATGTGATTAAAGCATATTTCGTCATTTATAATTTGTTATATGATTTTTCATTGGCTTATTTAATTAAACAAGTCTAAGGGGTTTTTTAAACATCGAATAGCCTTGAATCAAATATGCTGAGCGAGAGTCCGAGATGAGATTTAACTTGACCTAGACGAAGCTAATATTGGTTTAGATCTCATTCATTCGTTGAGGCGCTAATGGGAGCAAGGTTCAGACTTAGCTATTTTAGTTTATTTATTTTTTTATCTTATAGGTTACATAGATAAAGACGCTGTAGGAAATATTAACCATTCCTTACATCGCCAATGCATCAACCACCTTGGAAACTAAGATGTTACGTCCCTTGTGCCTGTAGTTACACTGGCTCACTCACCCTTCAAACCGGAACACAACGGTACTGAGTACAGTTGTTTCGCGGTAGAATATCTGATTAGTGGATGGTACCTACCCAGACGGGTTTGCATAAAGCCCTACCACCAAGTAAATAGAAATATATAGACACACACACATTACACAGCTTTAAATTTAATATAATCCTATAAAACGAAAACTTAAAACAAGTATGTTTTGATTTTGACTAAAGATAATGGTTATAAGTATTTATGTATGTTCGACATTAATAGACTGAATACCATTTGACTGAACACTGAAAAATCACATTTATATGTATTTTCTCATAAAGAACATTACCACCCAACAATCAAACATCTCCTCTAAGCTCTTTAATAGGTTAATTTCTTAAAATTTATAATTTCCAAATATATACAAAACAGGATAGGCGCCATGTCCGCTTAGAGTGCAATCCAATTGAAAGAATAAGCTCTCGCACTCGAACACTCGGATCTCACCGCAGAACACGATCGCGATATATCAGAAGGTGACATACGTAATCGACTATAACAATCGTAACGCTTAAATTATACACATCAAACCAGCGTATCACTATCAGTCTGTTTTCTACAAATCGCAAGTGAGATGAGATCTGAAAATAACATAGTTGGCGAAGAGAAAACTTTTTTTTGAACACGAGCTGGTCGGACAGTTGAACACTATAAATACCTACATATATCTCTAGTTTATTACGAGTTATGTGACGGCTCCCGGATCTACCCTGTATCTGACATCGTTATCGCTGTATTTCAAGAGTCCCGTATATGAAGCAGGATATTTGTGTGGAAAAAAACAATTTCGTCGGATATTGATAGTGTGCGACATCCGGGTGATATCGTCTACTCGCCGTCTGCATGCAACATTGACCCCTGCACGCGGTGCGCACGCTCCGGCCATACGAGATGCTATGCAGTTACGTAATCAAATAGTGTAGGTCAGGCATATTCCGTCTACATAGCAAATATACCCTATTATAAAATTATTTATTTCATTTGTATAATAAAGCATTCATTATAATTTTAAACTAGAGTATACACATGACCAGAGGTAAGGGGTGTTAAGCCAGATCCTCCACTCATTGTGTTTTTTTTTTTATACAAGAAACAAAAATGTCATCTTTTCCGTGAAAAAAATAAATAAATCACATAATTTGAATTTCAAAAATTATTCGCGACCCCACTTATTTGGTGCCCCAATATTTCCAAACATTTAAGTCTACGTTTAACAATTAGTGTGACGAGTAATTTAATTTAATTAAAAATCTTTTCATGTGGTTGAGATAAATTGCCGATAGATATAGAAGGCCGCAATGCTGGTGTACATATACTCTATTCCAACCATAATAGGAGATAAGTCAAATGAACAACATTTGACAGCAAATTGACGCGATATAATTGGTCGAGAGCTTGATTAGTCTATGATATTCACTATGGATTCGCGAGAAAACGGCGTTTTTAACGTCGATGAAAAGTAAAATTAAAATGGAAATATGTAGTTAAGTGTAATAGTGTTGTATTATAAATAAAGATATATGAATCATAAACAAGTTTTTAGCAAATCGCATTATATACGTAAATCTACGGTTACATTGTACACCAATCGATAATTAATTAAAAAAAAAAAAAACGAACGTCACGATAAAATATTAATATATTAAACACAATTTATAATTGTGTACGTGCACATACAAAACAAACAAAATGTAGCTGTACGATATATACACAATCAGGGTCAAAGGTATTATAAGGTATGGTCAGGTCAATCACATTTTTAGTAATCGATTTAATTAAACTTTTTTGATGCGACTAAAATGTACGATCGTAGATACTATTCAACCTTATACCTATGTGATTTCTGACATTGAAGAATTTTTCAAAAGAAACAAGACCGATTCATTGAAAAAATACATATAATTTTTTTTGCTAACTCTACTTTGACTTTTTCAAATCGTCAATATCCATACGACAGTTTGCAGATACATATCGTCTTCGATAATTCGGTCAAAATTTCAATACACGAACATAAAAGCAGCCTTTGTGTATTAAATTAAATTAAAAAAAAATATATATCATCAAAACAAAGAATTAGTTAATTAGCTTTAAAATCGGAACAACCGGTTCATCACGGTCAATGTAATTACAGTAATTACACGAATAGATTAAAGCGTTCCTATCTATTGAATGTATCACACATTAGATGACCTGTGGGCTGTGACCTGAAATTAAGATCAGCCAATCGATAATCTAAGTCTATCCCCATAACCTATGACATCGTTACCAATTAACTCATCACTTGGTACGGTTACCATAAAAATGTATAAAATTAAAATATATTACTCATACCATAAAATGTATCATAAATATGGGTCCATGTTTAAAAATTTTGCGTCTGTGAATAGAACTACTTTATTTATTAATTTAAAATACAACCGCGGCAACTAAAATAAAAAATATAAAAGTTTGGAAATAGAATTGATTTTATTAAATAGTTACTTGCGCCCCGAGTGCAATTTATATATATATAATATAAATATATTTTATAACCCTTTAATAAATAAATATTGGACAACATCACAAACATTACTCTGATCCCAATGTAAGTAGCTAAAGCACTTGTGTTATGGAAAATCAGAAGTAACGACGGTTCCACAAACACCCAGACCCAAGACAACATAGAAAACTAATGAACTTTTTCTACATCGACTCGGCAGGGAATCGAACCCGGGAACTCGGAGTGGCGTACCCGTGAAAACCGGTGTATACACTACTCGACCACGAAGGTCGTCAAAAACCTTTAGCACTCAGGAATAAATTAGCTTCCGACCTGTAAAACATTGCTTAGAATTCGTTAACTACTGCTAAGAATTACACCCTAGCTACAAAAAAAAATAATTAAATCTTAATTAGTACAGATAACAAATATTTTAATAGACGTTACATAAATTGCTATTAAATTGCTATATAAAGATTAAAAAGAATCAGTAAATAGTAACAAAACATAAAATTCAGTAGGTAAGCTCATTTCTTATGAAGGCGTTACCGAAAATTATGGCGCGCAAACCTATGCGTCCTGTAATTGACAAGAGAAATTTCATAGGTCCGTTCAGTAAAACGGCTCGTTTTGCACACACAGATATTTAAAAAAAAATTAAGGGCACTGTCTAGTCAATTGTAGCTAGTTCGTCATGAAAAAGGGTTCAAAAACTTGTATGCAACTCTGTTATCTCCAATACAATCAAATTCCAACAAAAATTGATTGAGCGACTTAACCGTGAAAGCGACACAGACAAACAGACAGACAGAGATACTTTCGCATTTATCACATTATAACATATTCACTCAATATTCAGATATCGTTGTAATAACGCGGTTGAAACTGCGTGGCGCAACTAGTATCTTTATCTATATTATTTGTGGCTTTCGATAATTCTAAGTTCGTGTTAAACTTTGATAACCCGATAAATCGATGCATCACACCTACAATTAGTGATCACGTGATCTAACGAACACAGACACGGATACGAGATACAATGATGTTATTGAAAAGCGACTCAATAGTCAGTTGAGCAGGACCGATAAGCTATAGCTTACACGGCTAGAATATTTTATTAGAGCATCTAGTTCACAATCTTCACTAATATCATAAATCCAACAGAGTTTGTTTCTTACGCGTATGCCTCTAACTACTCAACCGATTCTCATGGATACGCGTTATTGGAGGGACGGAACAAAGGGGACCTAACACCTGCCCCCGCCCCTTCAGAAGCGGTCGAACAAAGCATGTATCTTCTTTATATATAAAAGCGAAATCTACTCACTGATTAATCACGACATCTCAGAAACTCTGACACCTATAGACTCGAAATTTAGCACATGTTGCAGTTCCGTGTAGCTTGTAGACATCCGATAAGAACGGATTTTACGAAACACCATCACTAAAGGGGGTTGGAAGTTTGTGTTTTACAAATACAAAAAAAAAACGGTAAAACGGCAGGTGCAGCTAGTATCTATATTAAAGTACAGCAACAGAAAAAGCCTTTAAATATCTACTGACGATTCAACCAATGCGATTTGATGGATTCACATGCGGCAGATTTTTATCCGAAATACGCAGGTCCCTATCGAATTTTATTTAATTATGAAAAATTAAGCACATTAAAATTATTTGGACTTAAACACACAACCTTCGCTCGAGATGTGACTTTTTACCATTTTGTTTCTAAATTTAATATAAGTACCCTAAAATTCTCAAAATATACATTATTCGAGTATTCCTTCTTTAACGCAGTTTTGAATATTCACGTAACAGAATTGAATTTAGTTTTCTAGTTAGAAATAAGTTCTTTGTGCCCGTGTAGATAAGACCACCAATAAAATTTATTCGACCGCCAAAGCGCAATAATTCGTGTTATTGTGTTCCGGTTTGAAGGGTGATTGAGACATTACATCTAAAAGCACAAGGAACATAACATTTCAGCTCTTAAGATTGGTGACGCATTGAAGATACAAAGAATCAGTAGTGATCCCCATCAGATAGACAATTCGCGAGACCGCCTACCAATTACATATAAACTTTAACTTAAATGTATGTAAATATTTAATTAAACTTGACAGATTGCGACTATTACATTTAAATAGAAACGATCCGATTGTAACACTTGATATTTTAAAAGCTCACATTTTAAATACAAAACTCTTAACATTCAAACACGATAACATCAAATTGTACACACCAAATACTTCTTTATCATTGTTTTATGTTGATATTAGTGAAAACATTGACAGTTATACATGTATTAATATGAGATTTTTTCGGACGCGAAAGTTATCGTGACAAACTGTCCTTCAACTGCGAGTATTATGTCAAAGTATTTTTATCTCTTATCATTGGCGCACGTAACATAACATAGTGATATAAAATTAAATATTCTCTTAAAACTAAGATAAAAAGAAAGTATAACAAATAATAAAGCATTATTTTTTAATTTATACAAATAATAATAATAATACAAGCAATAACTATTTTGTATTCGATATATATTCATATTAGTTATAAGAGGAATTTTGAAAGTGGCACCGATAACCGAGAAGCTATGTGGCAACCGGGTGTCATAGTATGGGCATGTTATGCGGAGGAATGAGGACCATGTTGTGAGGAAGGTCTTGAGCATGGACGTGGATGGTATAGAGGAAGGGGACGACCAAAGAAACGATGGATGGATTGTGTGAAATGCCATATGGTTAGAAAGAATGTTACATGTGAGATGACGTCCGACAGAGAAGTATGGAAGACATCCTCCGCCGACCCCGAGTAAAATTGTAATAAGGACAGGAGGATGATGATGATGATATATTCATTATTCATTATTCATACATACACTTGGATAATCCAAGATAATCTATAATAACTCACATTGTAATGCACTTGTGAAATGTCGAAAGCCAAACGTCACGAAACTTTGATACGTGTATCTCTTAAATTTTTTTGTACTAACGGTACCAAATCCTATTGCATACTGTCAGCACAAACGTTCGTGTTTAAAAATTAACTACCAATTTATAACTTAATGACAATATTAATGTATTACTTTTGTGATATCAAAGCTTTTAAAGAGTATTTTAGCCAACGTAGAAACAGCAGAAGGTATTGAATATGATCACATGTTTATCACCTGTCAAATGTGTAATATTCACTTACGACCTTATGCACTATCAATAGGGCATGTATATTAGAAAACTCCTATTCGATTCTCACTCACAGTATAATAATGTCCTACCGGTTTCACTGTTTGCTGCAAAGGATATATTGAGGTGAAATATGCTTGGGCAAGGAATATATATGGTGTTCTCTCTATTCCTTTCCTCATAATTCGGTGGGATAACAATACGACTATGACCGGTATTGGGAACAGAAAAATCTGCTTTACGCAACTACCTAGTAACTCTGGGCTGTTGCAAATGTCAGAAAAACCCAAAAACGTTTTCGACCCTGCCGTGGCATCACGAATCTGAACCTATATGTCTCAACTCAAAGACTATCCAGACTAACGAAGCTGTTTTGACCATATATATATATATATATATTGGGTCTATTTTGCCAGATCTTAATAACATTCACGTGCAGGCTTATTGAGGTTACAACAAAAATCATAAACAATTAATTAAAGTGATACAAAAAAAAACTCCAACAAATCACGAATCGTAAAAATACCAAGTCATTAATCGGCAGTTACGAGATAAGCCGAAGAGTTGACATTGAAAATGACCAATATGTTTATATCTTAGAGTTCAAGGAGGTAGTTTGTTTTATGAATGAAATAAAAACACTTATTGGATTTGATTTAGATAAGTTTATTTTTATGCCTTTTATTATTAATAGAAAACATAATAAATAATTGAAGTAGGTGATGGATACCGAATCTGGGTAGTGGGTCCTACTGCTGAGATTAGCTTAGCTCCTTTTGAGGATATCACTTGGACCTTGGAGCTTGGGATTTTGATACAACCGTCTCATAGGTCTTTATCGAAACTCTGGAGGTAAATTTTTGTGGATGCAAGTAGTTGTGCAGTGTAGAGTTGTAATATAAATAAAGATTTATGATTGGGGTACTGATTGTAGTCCATATAGCAGAGCTATTAGAAAATTGCATGGAACATCAAAACCTAAAGTTTGTTTGTCTGCACTCCTTCTTTGAATGGAATAGAGCAGTCTCTTTCAAACTTCTTGAATAAGCGACTCTTACTTAAGTCAAAAAATTCTGGCGACAAACCATGGACAATAATGAAATCATTTCCCTGGCTTTCAACAATAGCCATTTCATTTCTTTCTGTTAAGACTAACGCTGATATTTGTTTGACAAGATATGGCAGCTAAGCTGGTCGTGATCACTATTAACAGAACATTTCGAACATTATTGATCAAAACGGTTTATAAAGACATGGGTTCTAGATAAATTAGACTGAGGCTTAATAAAATTGTAATCTTTTACAGTATATGATCCAGGATAAAAACCCCTTGGTAACGCTTCAGTACCCCTAGGGTGTGAATAAACTAACTGTGTAGACCACAATTTAAAAAACACTGGAACATATATTATTGCAGTGTAGACGTGCTTTTTGCGCGTGAGTTGATTTTTTATAATATCTTGGAAAAAAACATACAATTATGACCAATTCTTTATTTAGTTTCCATTTAAGTACTCTCAAACGTTGTTAATTAAGGTTATGTTTACTGGCGAAAGGAAGTAAGTTTCAACCGGGAGCCCTACGACACCCGCCTTTTTTTAACCTCATATAATCGTAATAATTAGTCGTAAAGCTCAGTTACCTCGCTGTTACTAACCCTGCTTGCATGCATACATACATCAACTAAAAAAATGCAATTAACTTCGATGTCAAAGGTTTGATTCGATCCCTACAAATGGGTCTATTTTTAGTTTTTTTATGCAATACTTGGCAAACATAGAGCCTCATCTGATGTAAAGTAAGTACCGCCAACCATGGACATCTGCTATACCGGGGGACTTGCAGGTGCGTTGCCTGCTTTTAAGGAATGTGTAGTCCCCTTTCTTGAAGGTTACCAAGTCGTATCGGTTGTTGGGAAACATTCTTTTAATTTTATTGTCTTGTTTAAGGACGCTTTACAAAAAGTGGTTTAAAGATTGGCTCCGAGTTTAGGGCATCAATTTAAGCGCTAAGTAATAGGATATATAACGTGAGCAAGACTTGAGCGTGGCCGTAAGTTGTGTACCAAGACAGCCTCTTGTTTCCCTAGATAATTCTATAACAACTCACTTAAATGTAATTTCGAATGATTCAATAGTATTTCAGTTATAACCAGTGTTGTAATTCAGCACTTATATAAAGACAATCATTCAAATTTTTCTCAACAACGGAATAACTTAAAAAGTAACCGATAAGGTATATATAGCAAATATCAAATGCCACGTAGCTCTAGTGTTTAACTTGTAAGGTTTCAAATGCCAAATACCTAGCTTTGATTATCGTGTCGGGTCCAAAGTTATTTAATTTTATTGTTGCCAAGTCACGACTAAGTTTACCTTATAACTAATTTTTTTTTTTTCTTAAATTGGCGACAGAGCTGTTTCTCATGCCAGATTTAAACCATATCGCTTGTAATCTACTACCATACTATCGCATGCACGATCTTCGCTCTCATTTTAATATATTATACATACAAAAGTCAAATGTAATTCTGTACTCTGATACTAAAAGGGTCAAAGCACATTTTTTAATTAAGTACAAACCGTATTTGACATTTGCCATATCACTGTAAATATAATAAATTATTTTCGCTAAAACGGCATAAGCTGAACATTACTAATCCCAATAATATTACGCATAGATAAATAATATAGTCATTAGGTGTTTTATATAACATAATATCACATTATATAAAACAACTACGATGTGATCATTATATATATTCTGATTAGCAAAATTAAAGATATATTAACATATGCTTATTTAGCTCCAAGGGACAGAAATTATCGATAAATCTATATTAACATTATACAAAGAAAAAAAAAATCTTTCTTTGTGTATATAGGGATGGAATCAACATGCTATATACATAAAAATAAGTTTTTTATCATATCATTTTCCGAAACTGGGCTTGTAGTTACACATAGCTAATTACTATAATTATTTACGCTTAAATTTTCTGTATAAACACAATTTTTAAATAATCGATATTCGTATTGTTTTTTTAATCGGTATCGTATCAGCAATATCGAATAAAGTTGCATCACTAACAAACACAATGTTGATTTCACGTTCGTCTCATCGTGACTTCGCTGACTATAGCGATCTAGTAACATACATAACACACATACACACAACATAACAATTTAAAACAACATATCTGATTGTACAGTCAGCATCGAAATAAACCAAATAAAACACTTGGACATTATATTATACTAGCCACCCGAAACTATATACCTACAACTTTGACATTGAAGAAAAAAACGTAAAAAGAAAAAAATCTAATTTTTTTTCGGGTAGTAAAGTTGAAATTCTAGAATTTTCTCTCCTATAATATGTATGTTTTATGCTAAACCCTCCTCTTGAATCACTCTCCAACCAAAATCCGTTGCGTAGTTTAAAAGATGAAATCGTACGGCCGGAAACGACTTTGCTTTATACACTAATTAGAGATTTTGGTGTATCGATAATTCCACAAGAGAAGTGACTTTACGACAAATAAAAAAAATCGAAATAGTTCATGTATAGTATACCTTCTCGTAATGGCAACTCTTAGCCCAGCAGTGGGAAATCTATTGTGCCTTGTAAATATTAGGCATATACATATATGCATATTAATATTTGTTATTGTTATTAATAACTCAAGACTCGAAAGAGTCGGCGAAAACAATACATAATATACCCGAGACACTTTATTATTTAATTTGGAAGGTAGTCGAGCAAGAAATAATACTTTTGTACCAACTCTTCGGAGCTGACTGTACGCAAGGAACAATCTCGAAGTTTTGTGTCCGTTAAAAATAAACAAACATGGAAAATATTATATAATTCATACTTTTTGCATATTTATAATAATAAAAATAATTTGTAATAATTCACATTGCGAACCGATATGGCTTAGTGGATAGAACACATCTCATGTTAAGTGAAGGCTGCGGGTTTAAGTCCAGGCAAGCACCGCTACGTTTTTTGCTTATATAACCACCAAGTAAACAATGCTGCTCCAATGCGGTCCATACACCCCCAACTCACATTGGTAAAAAATCCTTCAAATTAAACATACATACATAAAATTGTGATATTTTCCTTCACCGTCGAGCAAACCAGATATGAATTATAAACTCAAATCATGCAGATAAAAAATCAGTGAAGCCTTTTAAACTTGCAATCATCGGTAAAGATGCACGCCTTCCAACCCGTGGACCATCGCAGCCGAGATTGGTTAAAACTTAATTATCCCGCAATATTATTGGTATTCATGCATATGATTTCATAGTATATGACGTCATAGGCATGAAAAGAACACAAAACCCGCCCTCCCCTCACCACACAGACGCGGTCTGACTTTAAAATATCCTATACTTTTACTTCGCAAAGTCGGTTAAAATTGAATGACGAAATTCGTCTGCGGTATACTGTTATCTCGAAACATATGATTTGATATATCCATTATCTGTGGTCACTTTCAACATACAGATCGAATTCTAGAACTATTGGATTTTGTTTTACATATACTAATATATTGGCGAAAGTAACTCTGTCTGCCTGTCTCTCTGTTAGTCTTTTACAAACAAAACTCTGAATTGAATTTGATGAAAATGATTTATGCCGATCAAGACCAAGAAAACGCGAGCGAAGTGACCGACAACCCGTACTATACATATACTTGCTACCCATCACGACTGCGAACTGGTAGAATATAGGTTACAAAGAGACTTTATATAAAAGGACAAACATACAAAGTCCTGGTTGTTTTGAGTCAGATATTCTCACAGCCGTATCCGAACCCACCAAATATTCATCGCAATCGGAAGAATGTGAATGGGGGTGAAGTGGCATATATAATAAAATTATATTAAGACAATTCTGTTCGGATTTGTTATTAGGTCCTTACATATGTAATTAGCGTTTTGTCGTACTGACCACTTTAATCTGAAATATCTCCTCTTTGGTAAGGAATTCCAAATTCAAATTTATAAATTTATTTAGCTGGTACATTTGAGTTTTGAAAACAGTCATTCATTTGTTTTTTCCTCATTATTTTTTCTTCTGCGTTGCTTATTATCGCACAATGGAATACATGAAATATAGGTATATTTACGAGTACGAGTCCTACCGTGGCACCAGTGCTGCAGAAACAGCTCGAAGAATTAATTGATGTGTACGGCGCTGGTGTCGCAAAAGAAAGTACTAACACTAACTCAGATGAGCTACAATTGGAATGGCTGCGACATCCACCGTACTCCCCGGACCTTGCTCCAAAAGATTACTATTTTTTCCGGAATTTGGACAACTTCTTACAAGGAGTAAAATTCAACCGTTCAAACCGCCTTCAAAGAGTTTATTGATTCTCGCCCCCATGGTCTTTTTATTAAAGGAATCAATGAACTACCTATGAGATGAAAAAAGTGCATAGATAACATCGGTGCATACTTTGATTAATTACTTGAAATTACTTTTATAATAATTAGTCACGGGTGGCTGGCTGCGCAGTAATCGTCTTTAGGAAGAAAGGGCTGCGTCCTCTAAATCCTCTAATGCAATATTGCCAAAGCTTGCGAGTCAAATTGGGGTCAGAGATTTAGTAGTGCATTTGACAATTGTCCATGTAGATAAATCAAATAGAATTCCTCAGTGGAAACGACGTAACGCTAAAGTTTTATTTGCAGTAACATCTTTAATGTAATTCTCTTTCTCTGATATCCATAAATTTTGGCTTTTTCCGCGAGTTAACGAAATAAGGATCATGTTGTATTGTCTTGACGTGAAACAAAACAAAAGAACGGTACTTGTCAGTTTATTATAAACCATCTTTCCCACAGCTTTCAAAATAAATAAGGTTAAACAAACGAGTCGAATAAGAAAGGCGATGAATCAAATTATTTAACATGAATTTACGGAACATCTCTTAAACCTTCATAACGGTTTACGACCTTTTACAAATATCCCTTCCTTAATATAAATACACCTATATATTTATTTAGAACCGGTATGGTTCAGTGGTAGTTAATTCATCAATAACACTAAGAATGCAGATTCCCAACAAAGGCACATTTATTTTCAAGAGATCAATTCTAGCTCAGAATTATTCATCTCGTGCTTGGTAGTGAAAATATCGCTTACATCGGATGAACATCTTCCACGTGTGTTCTAACCACTGAGCCATCACGGCTCTCAACAGACCAAAATAAAGAAAAAATATTTTTATTATATATATTAAATGAATCTTCGTGACTATGATATATTAATCACTATCCCCATCAGACTAACAAACATGAGCGAACATCGTGCGAAAACCGCTGAGTGATTTTAATTGAAACGTGCAAAGAAACAGTTTATAATATACTGCTGCACACGGGATAAGTTTAATACATAAAAAAAAGTATTTTTTTAAATAAATACTCCAATTCACGTGAACGAAGTCACTAACAGAATACAGTCAAATGATATCGTAACATAAAAATATATGTATAATTATATTTATATATATTATATATACAAATTAAATTAAATGACTTTTAAATGACATTAATTTTTTTTTATCTATAAACTACGCTATTTTTTTAAAGGCGCATCACGCAAAACCATTGCATACTGACCTGAAAGTATCATTAAATTCAGTGCGTTTCAGGTTTTATATATAATTCAACGTATAACGTATCCACAACAACGCGTGGCCGAGCGAAAAATAATAATAATAAAAAATAAATGTTTATGTCGCGTTTAAAAAAAATGCATATGTATAGTAATGGAATAATGCTGCATTGCATTACACGATTCGCGACAGTCGATTCGAAATTTAAACATCAATAAATTATATGTACCGTTTAAAAAAAGAATTACAGATTAAATAAAACAACAATAGAAACCGATTTGATTTTTTGTCAATTAAATTTACTATATTTTTTTTATTTGTAATTAAATAATAATAATCAGAATTAAATTAATAAATATTTACTTACGGTAAAATAAGCCGATATAAAAACCGACAACGGCTATCGCTAATTTAACGACATCGTTGGTAGTGTCTGAACCGAACTTTTTTAATAAATCACTCATTATGTAAGCTTTCACTGGTCTCGCCTTACACTGATTCTCCACCATGATTAAAAAGTTATTATTTTCGAACACTGATAACCCAACGACCGGTACAGATAAAAAACGAAACGTCCAGTTAAAAAAAAAAGAAGCGTACGAATCACACGAAGGCTCGGTCGAGAATGATTTTAACGCCAACGAAAGTGCTAAGCTACACTTGCTGACCCTAGCTATTTATCTATCTAATTATGTTTATATATTAATAGTACATGTAATATGTATTGATAACACAATAATAAAACAATTACTTTTACATACTCCAGAAAAAAAAGCGTTGAAAAATCTAAATCTGATTTCTTAAAGTACAATTTTGGCGTAAAATAAAAAGTAACCACGCTGCTCTACGGACATGTGGTAGATTTCATACGACACATAGTTGGGACTTTATGTATTATTCCACGAGACGAATTAAGTACATAAAAAATCAGAGATTTTGGACGCCGGGAAGTTTTTGAACTTGTCAATTTTGATTAAATTGCATTTGCTTGCACTAATGGGCCATCTCGGCATTTTATACGCAAAAGTTTAATGATATTCGTCATAAGCGTTTCACGCAAACGTTACACAAAAACGTTGCACTCGACAACAAAAACAAAAAATATATATCATCGCATCTAAATAATTATAGCAAACTTTTATTATAACGTACGTTAGAATAATTTACGTAAGGATAATAAATAACCGTTGCATAGTTCTATGTACGGTTTTTATGTGCAACGCAAATGTCAACGATCAGACGGACAATTTACGTAGTGCAGATGAAGACTGCAATCGACTAGTTTTTGCCCTACCACCTGTAATTATATTTTTAGATATATTTTCTTATACGGTATACTGCATCGCGTCCCCATACAACAAGTGCTTCTCAAACTTGTTTATAACTTAACCACACTAATTTATTTTCTTATGTAATCTATCTTATATTTTATATTTCGCCCAATCCACTGAACCAAATTAAGTAAGCTTGAACTCCAAGGCAAGGCAAGAAAATAGGCTAGACCTAACGCGACAAACTCCTAAAACGAGACCGAAGCAGCGGGCGACAACTAGTTTTAAATCAATATGAAAAATGTAAATCAACCATGACCTTAAATAAAACTTATATCGTAGCTGCAGTTATTATACATCTCTTTATCTATACTAATATTATTAAGACATACAATTTGTTTGTTTGTCTGTATGAAGTTATTTCCATAAAAAATATAGTAGTATAAAGCTATATTATTCCTGAGTGCTATAGGGTATAAATTATATTTATATCATATATTCTCTTTTTTTTATGGCATTTGTTGGCGGACGAGCATATGGGCCACCTGACGGTAAGTGGTCACTACCGCCCATAGACAAAGGCGCTGTAAGAAATATTAACCATTTCTTACATCACCTTACAGATGTTATGTCCCTTGTGCCTGTGATTACACTGGCTCACTCACCCTTCTAACCGGAACACAACAATACAGAGTACTGTTATTTGGCGATAGAATATCTGATGAGTGGGTGGTACCTACCCAGACGGGCTTGCACAAAGCCCTACCACCAAGTAAAGTCTCTTTATTAATATATTGCATCCGAGCGAAACCGGTGCGAATCGTTAGTTGATAATGAAAATGATCACAATACGAGTAAAATTAACTATATAAAAATTATATAAAATTAAATAGGTAGACGAACTTATCCCAATAAAGGACGAATGAGTGAATCTTTAATTTGAGGAAATTTTCGGGATACTAGAGGACCGGTCAAACAAGTACATAAAAGGTCAGGTTTAATTCTAGAAATATATAAATTATCTATAAAAATTACATACTAAGTAATATTCATTACATAATTTTTTTTAAATTATTTCACTGTAGATGAAAATGATAAATTGTAGTCAAGACGGTAGCAAATGTTTTTCGTGGATACATAAACAAACCTAAAGGCTGTACAGAAAGACTTAGACAAAACGTTGCTATATAATTGTTGTGTTCGTTACTTAGTATATGAGTAACAGAAACAAAAACTTTAATTAAAAATAATATATATTTTATATTATGTACTTGACCACCAGATGGTATGTGGTCACCACCACCAATAGACGTTAGCGCTGTAAGAAATATTCACAAATTCCTTAAATCGCCAATGCGATCTGTCGAGCTAAGATGTTATGTCCCTTGTGCCTGTAGTTACACTGGCTCAAACCAGAATACAACAGTACTAAATATTAGTGCTTGGCGGTAGAATATAGGCTGGTACTAAAAGTGGGTGGTGCCTACCGAGATGGGCTACCAGAAAACCCTACCACCAAATAAATAAACGTCTTGCAATATTGCACGACTCGCGGCTCGTAATGATCTGTTATTGGTATAGAATTAAAATCTCAATTTCATATTAATAATATGAAACTCAAATTAATATAATTTAGTTATATTAAACCCACCATAAGTTTAAGTCTTAAAAAACCATTTTAATAAACCTAAAACTGCAACCCAATCAAACTTTGACGAACACTGTTACAGACATGATAATGACAGCCTCGGAGGCTTCTCCTATACATTACGACATCCTGCATTTTTACTAGCCAAGGTAACATTTTAAAACCTAGATAATTACGTAAATAACGACTTGGTCTTCAACGTTGATGAATGGATGTTTGAATTAAAGTTCCATCAACGGGCTACCAATAAATCATATCTAGACTGCGATTCTGTGTGAATGACTTCGTATCACACTCGTGAAATACGGACAACAGACTTACGATGAGACGGTATTTTGATACTTATCTATACATATAATAAAATTGGAGTGTCTGTTTGTAATATTAAAATAACCGCGTTTTACTAAATTCATATGTATGTATACACGGTAGATATACCTAAATAACATTTTTTACAATTTTTGGCTGTCTGTCTGTCTGTTTGTTCCGGCTAATCTCTGGGACGGCTGGACCGATTTTGACGGGACTTTCACTGGCAGATAGCTGATGTAATAAGGAGTGACTTTTATTTATTAGAATTACATGTAAAATAATAATAAAGTCACGCTTTTTTATTAAATTCAGCTAGTGTCTTATAATTTTTATAATTGTTATAGTCAACGTCGCTTATCACAAACAGACATCGTGTCCTGCGTTGAGTTTCGATTTTCTTCTTACAGAATACCTTGCTGGCTTGGGATTGGCGTAGGCAGAATTTCATTCCATCGCTTATATCTCGTACGCCTAACAAATAAATTGTCAAAAGATCTATTTTTTTCTATATAAGTATGCTTACATATAGCCTATTCGAATCGAAGTAGGAAAAAAGATAAACTAATCTTACATTCACGTATTTCATGCGATTCACTAATAATTCAGCTATATTGTGTAGTGCCCAATAGTAAGAGATAATGATTAATATATATTTATTTATAATACAACACTATAACACTCAACTACTTATTTCCATTTTGCTTCCAAAATTCCGATAACAGTTTCGTTGACGTTAAAAGCGCCATTTTTTCGCAAATCCATAGTGATTAATCAAGCTCTCGACCAATGATATCGCGTCAATTTGCTGTCAAATGTTGTTCATTTGACTTATCTCCTATTATGGTTGGAATAGAGTATACAGTGAGACATTGACGAAAAACCAATTTTGTCATATCAACTGACGCCATACGGTCTTATGTAACTTGGTACAGTTCTTTAAATTGAATTATCATATTGTTAAAATCGTTTATGACGTTTATACGATAGGTGGTAAATGGTACGCTTATTGAAAGTCATCTACATTGCTTGCAACGAAATAATTTGTAATCTGGTCAATTTATACTTTAGTTAACTATTACTAGTTACTATATTAGCGATTAGAGGATGGTGATGACTTGACTACTGGAAATAGGCCTCTACCAAGGTTACACCAGAGCTCCTGGTACTCCAGTTTCCGCATCCAGTCGAGTTCTGCCACGTTTTTTTCGTCCGGTTATTGGCTATCCTAGCTGAAGACCGACCCAATATGGATACAAAACTATTTTTAGCCAATTGCCAATTGCCTAGACATCGACGCTGTAAGAAATATTCCATATCTCTTTACGGTAATATTATCTAAGTGTTAACGTCAATTTTAGCGCAATATTATTTTCTTTCCATGTTTATATTCACACCCAAATACATCTTAATTGTATTGAAGACATAAGAGAAGGTCGTGACAACGTCTGTAACAATGAGCTATAAACCCACATTTGGTGTACATTTCCAGAATGTTCCAATACTGACGCAGAATTCATTGACGCAAACATTTACTTTGAAAAAATATACAGGGGACCTCCTATTTATTCTACTAACATCTCATTTCCGAAACAAATTCGACTATTCCTTCAAGGAACCTTCATTTAATCATAACTGAGGATTAATTTTGCTTATTGATATCGGCTGCGATCCAACTTTGACAGAACCGCTGCAGATCGTTGCCTTTGTAGAATAGGTACTTTGCTGAACGGCAACGCTTCCGTTTCTTATGAATAAAAAACGGTCGTTATTTAAAAGAAAACGTGTTTATATAGGTTACCAAAAAGTATACAATATACATTCAAGTACTACGTATCTTTATTACTGGATTTATTCGATGAGACATCCACAGGATACCTGTCAATGATATACAGACCAAGACAAAGCTAATTCTTATTAACTTATCCCAGATTGTATGTTCAAATCGAGAACACAACTATCGAGTAAACAAATCCTAAAAATAAGTTTGACGAAGATAAAAAATAACCTTGATAACTATTTATTGATCTCAGCGACAAGTAAACTGCAACTAACATTACATGCATAATACGTGTTCGAAACAATACAGGAATTTAGAGGAACAGGATTTGTAATTACTGATGAATGGATTGGACCATTACTATAAGAACTCAAGTATTAAGATTACTGCTGATACGAGAAAATCTAAACCTACTCATATGGAACTTTCTAGTTTCCTAGATATTAGACAAAATTATAACACAGATACAAAAACCAACACAAACAAAATGACAGCAAAGTCAGCTGTCATTTTAGAAATCAGTGAAAACTAAAAAGAAAAAATAAGCTTTGCGATCCTGACCTTCAAACTGTGTATCAGTGTCTATATGTGCGGTAGTGTAACTAAGATTATTTTAATTAGAATTATAATAGCGCCGGTAAATGATGTACACGTATTGTAATCGGTATTAAAGTCTTACAGAAGTGTAAAGACAACTCTAAATGTATGCAAGAAGAGACGGCAAGAAACTTGCTCAGTATTCAATACATCATATTATCATATTATATTATTTTCTAAGACAATTACTTTTTAGCGCTAAAAATAGAATGTTCGCAGTCTTAGACGAAACTAACAAGCGGAAAGAGCAGGACTTATGGGTTTTTCTTTAAATTATTTACGGATTAGCGTGAAATACTAGGAAACTGTGACATTAAATTCATATTAAGCTTTTACGTAAAAATGTGCACGGAAAAGACATATTATCGACTATTATTCTAGACAAATCTTCAAAACATTGCGATTAGGAACCATTAAATATTACGTCTTACTGATAAATGTCGAGCCCATTTTCTTCACTTGGTGTTATGTGTCCTACGGTTGTAAAATTTGTGTTGTCCACTTACTATGAGGTAGCAAATTTACCATTCTAGGCAGACATGTGAACACCCATTGACAAAAAATCAATTAAAAAAAAAGTCGAGTCACATTTTACGCATAATCATCAACGAAAGATGGCAACCCGTTTTGTAACTATATAATCACTGAATATCATTAGATTAGACCGGGGCTTATAGTTCATTGCCAATTTCATTTTACAATTACGAATAGGAGAGGAGACCTGCCTTACCTCTCTTTCTACCGTTCTGGAAAAAACGACATAGTATTACCTCTATAACTCATCACCTACTGAACTACATTTAAAGGTAAAGCTGTACATACTTTAAATATCTTCTCAATCTCAAGTTCAATTCGATTGCTCGATAGAATATGGTACTCAGTTTGTCGCTAGTGGTTTGCCTGATAACTGTTTAGCTGGTCTAATGGCTGTATAGGCTATTCCAACACCAATAGGACAAAAGCCAAATAAACAACATTTGACATCGAATTTACGCGATATCATTGGCCGAGGACTTGAATAATCTATGATATTAACTATGTATTTAAAAAATATTTGCGTTTTGAACGTCGACGAAGCTGTTATCGAAACTTTGGAAGTAACATTTAAGTGGATATAAGTAGTTAGTAGACATATCTATTAATCAAGAACTGTTAGTAATGCACAATATAGATGAGCTATTAGCCAATCACGTACCATAAGCATACCATTTTCGATTGGAATAGAATATAAATTCACTCTACTGTTGTGATTCTAAACGCGGATCGGACGAATACAAAGTATCTAGTCTTTATCTCAATAATCATTAGCTTGCTAAGTTAAGACGACATTATGAGAATGAGAGCAAAGAGGTTTTACACGCTTGAGTATTATATTTTTTCCTTTCTAGTAGGTCGTCTAGTAGTCTTTCTGATCAGCACCGTGGCAAAAAAAAACGATCTGAAGACGATTGTTGAAAACATCAGATATTTTGATCCAATGTAGTTATGAGTTACATGTCTCAAAATATAATGGACAGGCCGAATACAAACCAATCAGACGTAGAAATCCAGATTTCCAGAAAGAACAATAAAACTCCTTCATGTAGACATCTGGCACACAACATCAATCAATATTTAAAAAAAAAACAGTAAAATAAATACATAAAACTTTTATTTTGTGTTAAAATATTGAAAATCATTTATCATTAATTAACAATTGTTTTTGTTCATCGTATTACAATTATCAGTTATACGATTTGTTTATTTTTTAACCTGTAACTGCTAACTGTATAATAATGTCATATTAAAGGACCCACCACGAACAATGGACCGGGTCAATGACCGATATATTGAGTTACATATTTACATATAATATATATGGAAAATTAATAACTTATATATTCCAAATATATTACGGCCTTAAATATCCGATTAGATCAGATATAAATTAATTGTTTTTTAGTATATTTTATAGACTACCGCCACTTTTTGGGGACCGTCGTCGTGCCTTTGTATTGCCATGTGCCATTTTTTTTTAAGAAAATCTAATTTTTTGTAGTCTTTATTCATGTGACACTCTAAAACGAAATGTGAAATAGATTAAACCTGAAACTCAGTTTCAGTTTTGTATTCAGATACATAACCAACTACACACAAATAAATAAAACTCCACGATAATGTTTACATTCCCGAAACTGATATAACTATTTTTTAATTTATATAATACGTTAGCACGTACAATAGCGCAAAAATACAGAAATCAGTACAATTGTTATGATTTTAACCTGTAAGACAAGAATTAAAAATTTCTTAATGCTTCTAGCAATCGATTTAAAATAAAACGGCCTCAATAACTTTGGGAAAATGTAATGCCAAAAGTGCGTAGGTTGAACTTATGGCATTACACAAGCAATTAAAGAATTAATCGAAATAAAAAATAATACCCCAACAACAATGTGAAAAAGGTTTTTATATATCTGTGCAGTAATAATCTAACAAACTTAAAAAATAATTTAGAATGAATACTTTAATAGCACGAGGTACGTAGTTAATTTGGATATTAATCCCAATAAAAAAACAAGAGCCATACATCATACAGCACACCGTGAACGGCGACCGATCATCAGAAAAAAATACTTACCGAAGTTAGCGAGACTTTGTTTTTTATAAATGACTTACATGAGCAATCTTGCTGTGTAAAATTTAAACAAAGTTTACGAGTTATTTTATACTGATATTTTCTTTTTTTTTATTATACGAGCAAATGTAGTATTAACGATAGAATGTCACCTTTGCCCTTTGACATTATCATTGTTAGAAATATAACCTACGTTAAATACTCCGTAATTTTGTATTGTTACTGAATAAACATAGCAAGCTGTATAAAATTACATAATGCTTTCTCTTCTTTTGAATATCAAATCACCAATGGCAGAAAGAGATAAATAGATGTGATGTGATAAAACTATTCACCTGATATACAATAATTGTGGCTAAGGATATTTTTACGTATAATAATGTTTTAAATATAAATTTGAAATTAATTGCTGCAGGCAAACCATATAGTACCACGATATAGGCCCAGAACACAATTGTATATTGAATACATATTAAAACCAAATAGGACTTAAAATGATCTAATATGAAAACACATAATTGGATATATTTACTTGGTGGTAGGGCTTTGTGCAAGCCCGTCTGGGTAGGTACCACCCACTCATCAGATATTCTACCGCCAAATAACAGTACACTGTATTTTTGTGTTCCGGTTAGAAGGGTGAGTGAGCCAGTGTAATCACAGGCACAAGTCCGCCAACCAATGACATAAAAAAAAAAAATATCTGTAGGCTTATATCATCTTCGTATCACATCTAGAAACATTAAAATTTAAATTTTGACCTTTTCACATGTTAGATTTTAAAGGTGCCGGTAGCTCGAAGATGGAATTGTTTTGAAAATAAAACATTTTATATGATTTTGTTTAATTGGTGATCTTTATATAAAACAAGTATGTAAGTAAGTAAATAACACGCGTGTTTAAATCAATCCTTATTTGCTCTGGTATATTTTTGGCCAAATTTACACCAAAATCACTTACTTTCTGACCTAATTAAACAGTTTTATATATATATCATTTGTGCAGATTATAAAAAATATTTTTTATTTGTAAGCTGGTTTACAGTCAAGATATACAAAATACTGCTGATACCTTTACGAGTGGGATTGCCGAGCAAGATCAAATCATGTTATAAAACAAAATTGTACATTATACCAGTCTTCAGAATAAAAAACATTAAATTTATTATCAGAACTTGCAAGTAAAATTAAAGTGAATGAACTGGATGGAATTCTATAGCAGTATCTAAATTGATAGAAAAATATATCCAAAACTATGCGATCAATTTGTTTTTTTTTTATATTGATGGTACTAAGACAGTAATCAACGCACAAGTGCCAGCAAAAACTATACAAAAATAACTCAATTTGATAAACAATATATGAATTAAATGAATACAAACAAAAACAAGCATTCATTTCTATTTATTGGATTTTTGTTAAGTCATTGTGCAACTATATAATCAATTTCATGTCATGGTCATTCAAACATGCAACTAGATGATTCTTGAGATTGATTATTTTCGTAAAATAAAATAATTCAGAATAAGTAAATTTAATTATTAATTTATTGTTGTCAATTTATTATTGTAGGAAAGTGAAAGGCATAGATTAGAGCCAGCGGAGTGCCTTAGGTAGGACATATGTCCAGGTTCTGATGGTGATGAATAACATTTTAAAACCATAAAATTTTGAATCAGTATTGTACAGTACATAACATTATAAATGTCAATGTGTAATGTAATTAAAACTTGAGCCATACTTGAATTTATGGCAATTTAAATTCTAATAATTTTCTTATTTGATTTTTATTGTAGTTGTCATATATCAATCAACAAGCATGGCTATTCCTAACTACTTTTTTTTTTTAGTTAATGAGAGTAAAAGTTTAATATTTTTATTTTGATTTAAAATACATTGGATGTATAATAAATTTTATTGAGCCAATAAGTTATTCTGATTTTAATTAAGGTTTCAGTTTATATAAATTCCTAATTTAGTAATCAATTTCTTAGTTGAATACAATAAATAAACAAATTATAACTTTTTTTTAAGAGGTATTAGGCAAAAGTTTCCTATACAAAGTTCACGATGACGCAAGGCAAAAACTTATGAGGATATGCCTTTGTTTTGCCAGCAGAAATTAATTAAATTAAAAATATTAATTAAAATAAACACAGAAAAGTTAAATGTCTACTCACCAATTATATCGTATAAACTTGCTGTGTAGTTATCAAATAAATTTGAAATAAAAGCCATATTTAACTAATAAAAAATATGCAAAAAATCTGTTTATAAAACCGACACAAATAATAATTCGTTTAATTCACACAACACAATAAAGCAATATATTCTGCAGAGAGATGTATTGAACTATAGCTCGATTTAAAGTTAAACTTATTTTTTTTTATTAATAACAATCACATTGCACTGATTTTACAAGGAAAGGCTAATCCTAAATTCTAAATCGAACGATCGAAATATCAACAACACAATTGACTTTGACGTTTGACATTAACAATAAATAGAAAAAATGTAGTATAAAAAATGTGGTCAATAAATTGAAGGGTACGTGTTTTGTTATTACTAATTAATATTAAAAGAAGGAGAATTATTAAATTAAGGCATTAATTATATATAAATAAAAATTAAAAATACAAATCACTATCGGGTGGAATGGTGACAAGAAAGTGTTCATACAAAACATATTATTTGTTAATAATTCGATCACCAATAAATAAGTTTATTATTCTTTGATATGTAGCGATCAACATACTTTGTAAAATTTAATGGCTAAGATCCCATACTCAAATGAATCATCATCATACATTGAATTTACCTTCTTAAAGAGATGGAAGACCTTAGACCAGCGGTGTGACATGGACATTATATCGCTGTTACTTTGTTTATAAATTCATGGTTTTCTTATAAATTTATTTAAATAAGAAATCAATAAACGATAAATTACTAAGGCAATAGGAATATTAGTTAAATATTTTTATATTATATTAAAGGACAAGTGTCTTCTGTATATTAATAATTACGATACGATTACAATTTTGTACGCCTAACGAATTATTCTAGGTAAACTCACAGACATTAAATATACGAATGTATGTATGATAGAAGTGCTCATTACTACATAATTCCTGTCGTATATCAACATCACACAATTACCACGATTTTTTTTTTGGTGAGATCTTTCATTATAGAAAAAAACTCTCTACAAAACTTTCTAAATCTTACAAGCATCAATGCCAAATTCCGGTGAGTGATGACAGTGACAGACTAACAAACAAGTTGAAAGAATACGTGAGAAATGAAATTATATTCTTTTTTGTAATTCGTTCATTCTTGGCAATAAAATGTTAAAATATAAATTCAACCAAGCATGAAGCAAGATTGGAAACATTTGTGTGTACACACATATTTTTATAAAAAATAAACTATAAAATGTTTTAAAATGTATAATCGACATGTTATTTTTGTTATTCAATTATAATTATGTACTGCCTTGTATTGGAGTTTATTTAAGATTATGAATAAAAAGAACTACAACAACATGCTTTTACGACGTAGATTTTGTAAGCGAGTTATCCTTATGGTAACCGCCTTTGCTATATCGTTTTACGCTTCTGTTCTTTTGTTTGGAGGTCTTAAAGGCCCTCAAGTGATGCAACTCACAGATCTAAACCGTTGCCCAGCTTGTTACGGGGTTACCGTCTGTCCTGAATTATATTCAAATCAAATAACATTAGAACATTCTCAGTGGTCTAACATGTTCAATGCTAAGAATATATTTTATGGATATACAAAATCGAATCGACGTGTAGTATTAAAAAAGCTTGCACACGACTGGGAGATGAGCGAGTTTGATACGAAAATTTGTAAAACATTCAATTTAAAATATAATTGTAAGCCCATTGAACTTCTTAATGTTTCCAAAGTCGATGATAAAGTATTAAAAACTGTGGAGTATAACATAACTTGGCCTGATGCTGAACCAAGAAAAGGACTAGTTTTGTGTCCTTATGCATATAGTCTGTATGAGCTACTACAGCCTATTATAAACAGCAGAAAAGGAAATTATAAATCTGAAATGTTAAATATTTGGACAATACTAAATATCAACCCAGAACCTATTATATTGCAGGTAATTAAAAATTAACCACATTTACTTGTATAATTTAGACTAATGACTAAAAAAAAACAGTAATATTTTTGTCTAAAAATGATTATTTAGTTCAAGATAACAAATGGAAACTTTGATTATTTTACAGGTGATACCCAAATCTAAAGGATGGCCAGTGCCACCCTATGGGGGAGTGTGTGGTAGATTGGAAGTTGTTGGTTATGAAGGTGAACCTCTGTCAACACTCCACAATGTAGCTTGGCACAGGAAATTAAAGTATGCACAGAAAATATTAGAAGCTGCTATGGATTTTACTTTTAAACATGACAGGTACCATCACCGGAAATAACTAACTTTTTTTTATGGTGAAGTGTCTGTCTTATACAGTTGTTGAAAATGTATAATGACCGAGCGTAAACTCAGTATTTAAATTCTCTCAAACTATAGCTTGTAAGCTCAGAGAAAAAGGTTTACTTATACTATTTAAATTTTAAAATAAGAGATAGTAAAAATATTTTTGAAACCAGAACTCAATATATTTTTTTAAACTATACATATATTTGTCTTACTCTTACTCAGTGTTGATATATAGGCACAAGGGACATGAGATCTTAGTTCCCGAGGTTAATGGCACATTGGCACTGAAAGGAATTGTTAACATTTCTTTCAGTACTAATGTCTATATGTGGTGGTGACCACATACCACCAGGTGGCTCATTTGCCTATCAAATATGAAAAAAATAAATGTTATTTGATTCCTATATATATGCAATACCAATTAATTTATTAACGAAAACTTATTTTTCAACAGATTTCGTTTTTATCTAATGGATTGGTCCCTTGATAACATAGTTGCTAATGAAAAGGATGAAATCACATTCATAGATTTAGAAGATTTAGTAGTACTTGATAAACATATATCCCCTAAAAAGGACCTGCCTGATTGGTATAAACGCTATAGCCGAGATATCATGGGTTCCGGATTTACATTTTCAATTGAAAATATGTGCAAACATCATCTCAGTGACCATAACTTGTGGGCCGCTTGTTATATTCTGGCTGGTGATGAAAATCCATTATTGTATCCTATACCCAAGGAGATTAATTCGTCAAGACCTCATTTTGATAGATTATTAAGTGCCTGCCTTAATGGTGATGACAGATTTCGAACGATAAGCAAGCTCCAACATGTTATTGAAGAAATGTTAACAGATAAACAGGTTTTAGGATTTGGTATAAGATGAGAAAATCTTTTAGAGGAGTAAATCAATCTGATTTTTTTTATTTATTTTAAATTATCTGTGATATTAATATTGTATATTATTTAATTTGTCTATGGGTTGTGTTAGTTTTTTTTTAATTTTTATTTATTGTGTTAAATTTTATTGTACTATAGGTAATAGTTTGTAGATTAATGAAATAGTTGTATGAAATTTTATACTACTTAAATTTTAAGCAAGAGTTTACATCTTGCTAGTGTTTTAATTTGCAAATATAATGTAGAAGTATAAGTTGTTTCATTGAATACCGCTTTTATCTTATTTATATATTCCGTTAGAAACAGATTTCATATTTGTTAGAATCTTAGTGGCTTAGTGCCTAGTGTTGTATATCGATAGACAATCGTTTGTCTATCGATAGTTAAGGTGTTAGCGATAGTATCGATAGGCTATCGATAGTATTGACACGTGACAATGCTATGGAATTTTAAATTTTACACTTCTATATTATCGTTACATGGCTTACTAAGTAACTTATCTTGAGAAAGTAATACTATCGAAAAATAACTGGCTATCGATAATACAAAACTAACGATAGTATCGATAGGGTAGGTTAAAAGTAAAGGTTTTTGCAATACTATCGATAGTATTAATAGTATTGCTCACGGAGAGCTATCGATAGTATTGATCAAAACGATACTATCGATATCCTGAATAGTTTTCGAGGTCAACTATTGATAGTTCTGCAACACAGTTAGTGCCTAACATTAAATATTGATGAAATTTATGTTGCAAACCAAACTAACAGATAAATAATTAATATTATAATTTATCTTTTATGAAGTTCAGTAACCTGCACAATATAAATAAATTTATATAAAAATAATTTCTAGATGAACTTAATACTGTTGGTTTTTTCTAGATGAACTTAATTCTTTACTGGAAAAGTAATGCAAAGTTTTGTTCAATATAAAATATATAATTATTCTTACAATATAAACGCCACCAATTAAAATACGGCAATATAATTGACGCTTAAATAATTATTTAAAATACATTATTATATTAAGTAGTAATTGTAATAATTATACCCAGTATATTTTTTTATATTTATATTATTTTTTTAGAAAAAAGAGTTTTTAAGTAAATTTTTTTCATCTTTTTAACTAATTATTTGATTTCTCAACGTTAACATATTTTGATATTTGACAAATGACAATTTGTAAGCGATCAGCTAACTTAAAATTTGTAGAAATTACAAAAACATCGATGTTATTAATAAAGAAATATATCAATGATTGATACCTAACAAGATTGTACAAATATCTGAAAAATGAGCGGTGACGATTCAGACGAAGAAAATGTAATTCGTTACGGTACTCCACTTGAACCGCTTGAAGAAGGTATGGTAACTGTTCAAACAAATTAATATCATTAAGACACTATATATAAATCTTTTAAATAATTATAAAAAGACACCCTATTTCAAATAATCATTAATTATTCTGTAAATTTTACAAATATGATATCGATCAAAATCGCCGCGTTGTCTCTATGAGAAGTGTAAATTAAATTGTCATTTATTACCTAAGCTAGCTTATTAAATTAAAAACTGTGTATTTCTTCCCTAATATACTGGAACGGTAAATAGTCTTATTTCTCAATATGTAAATAAACTTATTCACTCACTGTAATAAGCTCAAATTTCTATTAATAGCATAAAAATTTACCTCTACAACCACCTATGTGTGCCATATACGTGTGTCTGTAATTACACTGGCTCATAGACTTCTATATTAGTCACACCTTATACACACATTAGTGATGTTTGACTTAAGAGTAACGGATGAGCTGCTAAGGGTAAATTATAATGAGATGTAGTACTACCTCCTAAATAAAGAGAGGAACAATTTCATATGAAACTATGTAAATTTAAAGCTGCTACAAAGGATTGTAATGTTATCTGTTACTTCCAATTACTATTCTTTTATATTCTATTATAGTTTTGTGAAATGTCTGAGCAGATTTGATAGTATGTGGTATTGTTAGGAACTTCACATAGCCCCAAAAGATATTTTTTTTACATTCATATTTAGTTATTATGCTTCTGCAGATGAAGTACCTTCGAAGAGGAAGTTTCAACAACAGCAAGATCAGTATGCGGTTGATGAGAATGGCCGCCGAAGGTTTCATGGAGCCTTCACTGGAGGATTTTCTGCAGGATATGGAAATACAGTGGGAACTCCAGAAGGATGGGCACCGAGTAGTTTTAAAAGTTCACGTTTTGAAAAGGCACAGATTTCTGTGAGTAATTTTCAAGTTCAAAATTTATAAAATAAGTTTAAAGTTAATTTTTAATGTAACTATTTATATGGATAGTTTTATACATATTCTAAGCTGTAGAAAATTAGAATATCCCCAAATGATACAAATGTGTATTTTAATAAGTGATAATAATATATTTTTTAAAAATAATTTCAAATTGTTAAAAGGAATCTTATAATTTCGGTCAGTATGTCTGTGTATCACAGTTATTTTGGAGGCTAATTCACTTCTTTTTGGATGGTGTTTGATGATAAGATATTATTTAAGAAGCTCTATACAATGGTAGTGAAATTATATGTCACATGCATACATTTATCAGAGTATGAACACAAATATTCAGTGCGTATAGAATGGAACAATAATAGATATTGTGATCTGAAGCTTCAAGTTATTTTGGAGTTCCCCAGGGAGATATTTTCGATCTTTTTATTTTTCTCATATATATTAATGACATTGCTTATTGTTTAAGTAACAAAATGCATGACAGATTACTTCTAATTATGTATTTAATTTTAAATCTTGACTATAGAAGCATCAGCAAACCTCAGTACCCATAATAGATGCTTAGTTCTTAAGGGGTCTTAATAGATCGGTGAAAAGACAAGGTTCCGCAAGCAGTTAAACAAAAAGTGTGTCAACTGAACAGTAAATGTTCTGATAGGTATCGTTTTTTTAATTATCATATGATCTATTTATTAGGAAGTCAGACTATTTGTTGAAACCTTGACTGTAATGGCTGTAATTTTAAATTCCGCGGATAATCACAATTTGTAAATAACAAGCAGAATAATCTCATTTTATTAAGTTTTGGTAATAAATAACTACAAACATTTTATTAGCTTTGAGTAATCGTTCTTTATTTATGTCTGTTATAGAATCAAAGACCCGAAGACTTCATGGATGATGAAGATCGTTCTGAATATGGAATAGCACCTAGAAATTTACAGACAAAGAGTGAGTTCTCAGGACAAAAGCGACCCCACCAACAGAGATTTCACGATGGACCTATACCTGGTAAGCAAGCTCAAACCTGTAAATTTAAGATAAGATCTTAGAGTAAACTCCACACTTGCTAAAAATTCAGATTGGTGGTTTTTTTTTATGAAATAGCTCGACTAGACAAGTGAGCCATCTAATGGTATGCCGACATCACCGCCCATAGACATTACTGTTTGAAGAAACATGAACTATTAATTACATCGCTAACACGCCATTAACGTTGGGAACTAAGATATACATATCAGATATACTTGTAGGCTGTAACTGGCTCACTCACCATTCAAACCAAAACACGACGGTATTAAGTTTTGCTGTTTGGTGGTAGATTATCCGATTAATGTGGTGGAAAGCCCTACCGCCTAAATTTTAAATAACTTCATTATAAAAAAATATTTTCGAATTACCAGGAGAACCGGTTCTAGAACAATTTATTCGAGCAGTACACGAGACAGCTGCGGTGAAGATGCTTCGCAGGATGGGCTGGAAGGAAGGTCAAGGGATAGGAGACAGACTCACCCGCAGCGACAAGAAACGTGCAGAGAACCAGCACAAGGTGTACGGGTGTTATATGCCTACAGATATCAGACAGGTGAGTATTTTGTTGTTTGTAATAGTGTTGTATTGAGGCTTGAAATGATATTTTACTGGTATATGACATATTAATATATGTGGAATTTAATATTAATTATCTTTAGATTAATTTAATTTAAGTAGAATTGGATTCTAGGACATCATGATGCGAAAAATTTCAAGAAATAGGTGTATTAACGGCTGCCTCACAATATATTTATGATAATATAATGTTTATACAGAAGAATATACAAAAATATTCTACAAAAGCTGATATACATACTATTAATACAAGAAATAACAATAAACTTTTAACCCCTACTTTCCGTTTGCATACGGTACAGAGAACTTTTTGGGGCAATGGTGTATGCATATATAATAAAGTTCCGGAAAATATAATCAATTTCTCATTTACAAAATTTATTAAGACTAAATTGATTAATAAAGCTAATTCATTAAAAGAAAACATTTTAGAAATATTACCGGATTGAGGCACAGTTTTACAGCATTGTAAATCTGTTTATTTGAAAAGAGCAACTATGCAAGTTTCTTGCCGATTCTTCTCGCTGGAGGCGGCATTCCCAAACGGTGCTAGTGTTTAAATATTGACGATTCAAAAACACTTCATTGTGAAGTTGACTAATTATACATATATTCAATTAAATAAATAAACACCTGGTCTTCATTATAATTAATCTTTAATTTCTCTTCCAGGAATCCAAGCAGTCCGAAGAAAGTTCAGACTCGGAATTTGAATACGACACGTTATTTGCGCCGGACGATTATGACCCCTATACAATTCAGCATAAGAACGATCGGTTCGGTCTCGGCTACAAGGGCTTAAGTCGACACTCTGTGCTGGGGAACTTGGTCGGGGAGTACGACGGCGCTGGAAGCTCTAAGAGCCATTTGCTTATGAAGGAGAAAGGCAAAAAGGTACCTTAATATGTGAAAAGTTCAGTATCAGCCAACCCTGTTAAGTTAAGCAATAACTAGCGTCCGGGTGCAAGAAGGGTTCTGGTGACTTTTCTCCAAAAAAAATTTTTAAGAGACTATTTGGTGTGCCTGACTTTTGGTCTCAGACTTGGCCATTATGGGCAATTAGCCCCCTAACGCGTAGCGCCCGGGTTTTCTTAATTATCATATCGGCTAGCTCTGTCTAGGTATGACTAGGCAAAAGTACAGTTCACTATAATAATAGTTTTCAATGTGATTTACGATAACACAATTATAATAAACAGTCATTTTATTATCTGCCTGCAGGTGTCGATCCGCGGGCAGGCGTTCGGCGTGGGCGCGCTGGAGGCCGACGACGAGGACGTGTTCGCGGCGCCCGACATGTCGCACTACGACTTCGAGATAGGGGGCGCCGTCGAGGAGACCGTCAACACGAGGGCGCCGAAAAGCTCCAGTGTGAGTGACTTGTCTCCGATTTTATGCTATTATTAACAAAACATATTTTTTTTCTCCAAGTGTAAGTAGCAGCACCCAACATATTTGTTGTATTTTTCACCCGAATCGAAGCATCGGAAGGTTGTGTTCATCTAAACTAATATCATAAGAAGGTAAAATTGTGTGTTTGTAAGTAGAGGGTAATCTCCATAATAATTGTTCAAATTAATTTTTTTTTCGTAGTTAAAACCTATATCCTGATCGGTGTAGGCTATAAATTATATTTATATCATAACATTTTCTCTATTAGCTATTATAATTAATTTAATTTTTATATATTAACAGGTTCTGGAGGGCTTCGTGAAGGCAACTAAACCTCCAGCCGCAGTGGCGAGCTACCCCCCACCGGCGCTCCCGAGAGACTACACCCCCGCGCCCGCCGGCGTGCGGCGCTCCCGGTTCGAGCCCACCGCGGAGCCGCAGAGGGATCAAGGTGAGTGGCTACCGGCTGTAGCACAAGATGCTCGCCATGTATGCTCTTGGGAATGGCAGCTAAACCGACGATAACTTATTTTATAGGACATTATTAGTGTATGCATACTACTCACAATATATTTAACCAAAACAAATGTTGAATACAACATTTTCCATCAGCCATGTAGGCACATTCAAATAAAAAAATCTCTTTCAAAGTTATTATTATAAACATTACTGTTACACGATTATATCGCTGTTTCGACTTCTTATTTTCTAAACTAATTTGTGAACATTGAAATACTGGCTATCCCTTTTTATCCGCACAAAAAGAAAGGGAGACAGCTCTTAATTCTATTCATTCAGTCATGAAAACTGGTGAATCTTATCCAACGATGTATTGACTCCTACCACCATATTACTATACAATTTCAGGACTGGGACGCCACGATCTCACGTCGGAAGCTCGAGGCGCTCTACTCGGTGAAGTACCAATCCCAAAGACAGAGGAACTCGAAGCTACCACACAACCCCAAAACACAGAAGTGACCAAACTCCTCGGAAAGACAATCAATTTCGTAACAGAGAATACACAAAAAGATAAAGATATAGATTTCATATCTATAAAAGATAGCGGAAAAGATATAAACGTTTTTAAACCGTTTATAAGCGATCCGAAAAAACAAGCTCGATACGAGCGTTACTTGCAAGGTGGAGATAGTACAGTAGAAAGAGACGGGGCTACTGAAGAGGGAGATAGATTGAGTGATTGGGAGAGGAACAGAGAAATGATGGAGTTTGAACAAGCTGCTAAGCTGTATAGGCCTCTGTCCGGAGTCATGGGAGATAGGTGAGACCATATATAAAGGAATATTATTTATGCAATATAGTAGTTTCGTACTTATTCATTGATAGTCAAAGCTAATACAATCACTTTAGAAAAGAATGTACCTGAAATTTAGAAGTACAAAAATCTAAGGGGGTGATTTTTGAAAAAAATTGTCTTTAAAGAATAGTTGCAAATTAATGAAAGAATTAATAATGTTTCTATTTACCCCCCTTTTAAGTTTATCACTTGTGTTAGGAGTCGGGACGACAATGGGTCATCTAGGCTAGACAATATCGCTAGGCTGCCCGTAAGCCCGCTATTGACGCTTTATTGTATCAACTGTATTTTGTTAATTGTTTACTAGCCTGTATCCATGTGTTAATTATTGGTTGGTTTCTACACCATTGATTATATGAGCCGAGATGGCCCAGTGGTTAGAACGCGTGCATCTTAACCGATGATTTCGGGTTCAAACCCAGGCAGGCACCACTGAAATTTCATGTGCTTAATTTGTGTTTATAATTCATCTCGTGCTCGGCGGTGAAGGAAAACATCGTGAGGAAACCTGCATGTGTCTAATTTCAACGAAATTCAGCCACATGTGTATTCCGCCAACCCGCATTGGAGCAGCGTGGTGGAATATGCTCCAAACCTTCTCCTCAAAGGGAGAGGAGGCCTTTATCCCAACAGTGGGACATTTACGGGCTGCTTATGTATGTTATGTTCTACACCAACGGTTCTTAACCTCTTTGGCTGGTGACCCAAAATGTAAATATATTTTAAGGCTGCGACCCTGACTTTTTATTTATGTTCCAGTGATATTAAAATAATAGGGGTATATTATTTAGTGCAAATAGAAATTAAACGCGTCATAATAAGACAAGAATGACATAGATTACGGTGTTCACCATGTCTTTTCAAAATTTCTGCGACCCATCCCAATACCACCCGCGACCCGGGTCGCGGCCTGAGATTAAGAAACGGACAAAGGAGTCACATCAAAATCGAGGAATTCATTAATTCCAAGATTAGATTACTATATATAATAAATCTTGCGTGGTGGTTGGGCTTTATGCAATCGCCTTTGGGATGTGTCCAATACGATAACCTAACAGAAATATAAATGATGGGTTAAAAGTACTCGTAACAGATATTGTTAACTTGGATATTTTTTTTTATAAATTTGTAGTTATTAACTATTAATATTTAAAACTATTAATGTAATTAAAAATCGCGCCTGAGAGGGGCAGGTTTTAGGTACTGTATTAATTTCTGTCCTTCTGGTAATGTGTTTAGAAAACCTTATGTTCATTAGTTTAGTAGTCAAACGTGAAAGCGTAATATATCTTAACTCCCTAGGTTGGTTGCGCATTGACCATATAAGGAATAAATTTCTTTTCAATATCTATGGGCGGTGGAGACCTAGTCAAACGTGAAAGCGTAATATAATATCTTAACTCCCTAAATTAACCAACCGGTTAACCAACCGGTTGCGCATTGACCATGTAAGGAATATATTTCTTTTCAATATCTATGGGCTGTGGAGACCACTTACCATCAGGTGACCAATTTAATCGACAACCTTAAAAAACATTTAATTTTAAATTTTCTTAGGTTTACCCATGCATCTGAGCCAGACGACGGTGCCCTGAACCCCCTAAGTGCTGTGGCTAAGAGCTCAATTAATTACGGATTAGCAACACCAGAGCAAATCGAAGCAGCTAAAATCGGTGCTTACGGAGTTATAACGAGAAAGGAAGTCAAATGGCGACCGGAGCCGATTGTCTGCAAGAGGTTCAACGTACCCGAGCTAGGAGCGAGGTACTTAGCCGGTTCTTAACTTACAAATAATTAAATGTACTAAACTGAACATCAAATGAATCATGCATTCAGTTTATAAGTAAATTTATATTTGTTGCTGCATTAATACTATTCCCTAATTTACCTAAATGTTTTTTTTTGGAAGGGTATTTATCGCTAAAATTCAGTCATATTAAGCACCAAAGAATGTTTGTTTACAAATTTAAATCTAAATTTGTTTTGCTTTATAATATCTACTTACATAATAATGTACAATAACTGTTTCTGTTCACAGAACGGAACCTAAGAAGGACGAAAAACCCAAAGTATCCTATTCTATATTCTCGTACTTAGAATCATCAGTTCACGACAAAGAGAGCTTTACGAAAGAACAAAGTAAATTTAGTGGATCGAAATCATTAAACGTTGATCATGAAAAGAAACCTAAGAATAATAAACCTATCGATATTAACCCAGTTAGACAGTTAGCACACGTCAGCAAGCCTACAGAACCGATAGAAGCTAACACTGGCCCTAATAAAAGAATGACAGTCGCAGAGTTGTTCATGAAGGAGTCGGAAAAGGACTTACAAATTAAGAATAAAGAAAGCGAAGCCGTCCAAACAATAGAAAAATTTGACAAAATGGATCTTTATAAATCAATATTCCTGAGTGACAGCGAAAACGAAGAAACCAATGAAGAGAACACGAGCACAGATTATAAAGAATTCATTGAGAAACCGAAGAATGTCGAAAGGAATACCTCACCACCGAGAGGCATTTTCGCGAACATTGATTTCGATGAATTAAATTCATGGAAGAGACATTCTGAAGATAAAAATCCTAAAACGAATGAGAAAACTGATGAGAATAATGTCAGCGAATCAAAAACTAAAACAAATGACAACACAAGTGAAAAAATAGATAACAATGACGACAAGAAGGAAACGAAAGATGCGAATAGTTCTGTTGAAACAGAAGAAGCTGTATATGGTCCGAAAATTCCAGAAAAATTACTAAAAAGATTAGAATTACCAGAAACCAATTTTAAACCGATGTTTCGAACAAAGGATGAGAGAGAACGTGACGAGTCGTCTAGTTCCGACTCCTGGGTCGAAGCGAAGGTTAAGCCGAAAAAGGAAAAGAAGAAGAAAAGTAAAAAGCATAAGTCCAAAAAGAAGTCTAAGCATAAGAAGAAAGAAAGATAAATAATATATAAAATAAATATTGTTTAATAAACATGGTTTTCATTACAAGCGTTGATATTTTTATTTCACCGTCCAATATCTTAGACTCGGAATTTTTCAATCGTTTACTCTTGGTCATGTTAATATTTTAAGTGACGAACGTTGCCCAGTTCTGTCCTAAATTTAAAAGAATTATTTTAAGAAATTTAATCTTAGCTCAAATGATGAGTTTAATTGAAAACGAATTCAATAAAATATCTTTTACCAAAATAATCTAATACTTTTCTTAGACTGAACCCCTACCAGCATCTACATAAGTCGAAATAAATTATATGAACGTAAAAAATATAACCGTAATTGTAAATATCTTAACTTTGTTTTTGAAAATATTCCAAGTTATTTAAAAAAGTTTGTCACACTCGATCATTGCATATAAAAATACAATTTTAAAGAATATAATGATAATTATTTGGGATGTTAAAAGTTCAGAAACAGGCAAAATTAAATTTGGTGCAGGCAAGTATATCTTCGACCGTCAGGGCGTCACGGTAGCATGCGTAAGCGATCCCGTGGCGCCCGCCGAAAGACGGAGAGGGTACCGCTGGTTTTTTAGTAGGTAAACCCGGCGTACCTGGGCGCACTCGGCGTCCAGGGCTCCGGGGAGTCCTACCCAACCCCCCCCCCAACTTTCCATCACGAGGGGAAAGCGTGTAACGCGTTTTTCCAGCGAGAAAAAAAGGCAAGTATATCTTAATATAAAAGGGAAAATTAAAAGTAATAATTATATGACTTAGATATCGTCAACTAGGGTTGCGTTCCCAAGAATTTGGTAGAATTTTCCTTTGAAAATATGACTTCCTACGAAGTATTAAACACTTCTAAATTATTCAATTTTAAAGAGACCTGCAAATTATGGGATTTATCACGTAAAATGAACAACGTAAGTGTCAAATTATCTTCTTATTTAGCTGTCATGTTTAATAAATGTGTAGATATTCGTACTTTTCCAGATGTATTAAAATTAATTCCGGTGGTAAAAAATTACCCAAACAACTATTGCCAGTATCAAGAAAAAATCATGCTTAATCAATTATTATATATTATTTCAATTCGAACAGACTGTTATATTTTCAACAGTTCATGATTTCACTAAGAGTATTTCTACTACTGATGCAGGTATATCCTCTATTGAGCACATTTATTATAGATGTAAAAATTTGAAATCAATATCTGATTTGTTTTTAAAAATGTTGCATTTTATGTTGTATTGCATGCACATTATTTGTTCTTATAATTGCAAATGTGAACCTAATTTTAAGCTTGTCTTCATTGTATTTATGTTAAATGTCCTAAATATACAGTATATATCAGTAAAGTATATACAGCGAATATTTGTAAGAAATTAACGAATTTAATAAGATTAGTGTAACAACGGATGTATAGGTAGGTCGTTGGATGTAGTAGTTTAAGTGAAAGCATGGTAGGGTTTTAGTGAAAGCATTTTTTAAACAATTTGTTTATTTCATATAAAATCATTGTAATTAGACATTTCATCGTACTGCTGTGTTTGTGAGTTCGGCCGTACAGCGCCGCTGCCCGGCCGGTACTGCGGCTGCTGGACAGGTTTACACCATCATTTATTACATAAATTAAGACTATAATAACTCTCATATTTAACCCTTTGATTGCCATGAAAAATTTGCGAAATAAACTGTATCTCAATGACCTCATAAGTGATACCACATTTGACGCATATTCACAGATAATATATTAACGGAGTATTTTAACAGATTTTTTTGCTATCATTGCCATACGTCATTTTATTTAAAGAGAATAAAACAAATAATTTATTTCTATGGCGTATTATCTTTCTGAATTAATTTAAGTCTATCTATAAACATGTTAATATATAGGACCACAAGACTAGTCGCTTTAAAGCGCCTACTAGTGATTTTGTGTGATTCCTTTACTAAAGTAATGTAAACATTTAAAACTACTTTCGATGGTTACGCGAACGACTTGTGGCGATCAAAAGGTTAAACCATCTGTCTTCGTCTTATTATCTATATCCCTAGGTTTATATACATTATATACAATTTCAATGATTAATCTACTGAATTGCCCAATATAATATTGTTTCAAAATTAGATTCAATTCAAAATCTTGTTGGTAAGTGTTATGCCCTGGTCAGTCCCGCCATCAGCACTAATTGCAAATATACGTGTGCCAAAACTTCTCGTTAAAAATTAGCAAAATTTGGCATAGTATGCTCGCATACTGATTGTGAATAATTCTCCGAAGAGGATATATAATGTACAGGATATAATACTTGTGTTCCATTCGTGCAAACATCTTCATTAGCCGCCAATTTGTTTTCAAGAACTATTTACTGATTTTTTATATTTCTAATAATTCACTAACTTTAACTTGTCAAAGAAATCATTTGGAACGCACGTGGACACGCAAAACTAAGTGAAATAACTTCTTAGTAAGCAGTAGAAACAATTGTCAGAAAAATATTAAGAGAAATTAAAAATTGAAGATCACTTGCAGCTTACATTTGCTCGCAGCGGGTCTGACCGTAGCATATACCACGGAAATATAAAATGTTAATATATTTTGTTACTGATGAATGGACTCATGCTAAGCTAAATTATGGCGTCTATAAGGATGTCATTGCTATGAAAGGAATGATGAAAAGTTACTAAGAATCATTGCAAAGTAAGTGAAAATTCTAACCAATGAAAGTTTTAGTGACAAGGTTATTTTTGTTCGTGAAAAATTAAAAAGCAAAATCTTAACATGACTTTCTAATTCACATGTTCTCGATTTTTTTCAAGACCAAAAGAATATTTTGCCAGATTTTGCTCGCCAATTGATCACTGCAAATATTTTGGGACAGTCTCAAAATATAGATTAGCAGATGTTTGTCTTTAGAAAGTATAGTCATTCGACAAAGAAAAAACTCATCTGTGAATATAAATTACGGACAATATATGAACTATTTTAAAAAGAATGTAGAGTATCTATATACTGAGACTGTCGACGAAATAAATAGTTAGTGGAAGGAAGCTTTACTTAGCGGGTGCGGCTCACATGTGCGGACGAGCGCCGCGCGCCGCCTGCTGTTGCTAGAACACACACTCTGCGTCACCCTCGGACCGGCAGCCGCGGGAGCCGAGCGAGCGACGTGCCGAGGTCGACGTGTCACCTCAAGCGACCAGTGACACGTCCAGCTCGAAGCGCCACGTGAAGCGACGAGCGACATTTCAAGATCGAAGTGTCACTTGGTACGAGTGACATGTCGAGCTTGGAGTGCCATGGGACGCAACGAGACACAATCTCACAGCGACTCGCCGCAATCAGCGAGTGCGACGTGAAGCGAGGAGCGACATATCAAGGTGTCACGTCGCCTTACGTATTGTAAACGTAGATGGTCATAAAACATCACGCACGTGTTGTGTGATGGAACGTGCTAAAACGTGTTTGCTCTCGTGTTCACGCGCACTTATTCGACAATGAACTTAATATTGAATAGCGTTCGACTTTAACGTCATGGTTAGCATAAAAGGTTGTAACAGTAAAAATAATAAATAAAACGAGTATACAATTGCGTCTCCATTTACGATCACGATCCCCTCCTAGTCCGAAAACAAAGCCTTCGTCTACGAATGTTCACCTGTTTTTAACGTTGAATTATAAGTGTATTTATTACAACTGTGTTAAGATAAGCCCATTTAATTAAATATATCAAAAGCGAGTTGAAAATCTTTAGGAGTGAAGAGAAAAACAATGAATCGGTGATAATACCGTGTTTGAAACGAGAGCATCAGTCCCACTCGTGTTATTTATTATTCTTACTGTGAACTAGGTTTGCTTGCACCTAGATCTCTAGAACTACGAGTTAGAAGAGTACGATAGTACCAAGCTTATTATATTATTTACAGTAAATAAAGTGAAGGTGAATTGTGCCTAAAAATAATATCTTGCAAAAATATAAAAAAGGATTAAGTGAATTATTACTTAAAGACAAGCAAATACCAAGCTCTGTAATTTTATAGGGCGCGTGGAGTGTTACGATAATTGTAGGCGACTAATAGATCAGCAGCATTCCCCATACCTGCTGCAGCAGATGCCTCAGGCCCGGGTTGGCCGGCAGCAGCGGGCGCACGAGGCGGGCGCCGGCGCCGCGCAGCTGCTGGAGCTGCGCCTGCAGCTGCGCCTTGCGCTGCTGCTCCTGCAGCGACACGTCAGGCGTTAGAGCGGCCGGGACACTAAGCGGCACGAGCGCCGACACCAACCGACCTCTAGCTGCTTGTAATGTTGCTCCTGTTGCTGGGCGGCGTGGAGGTGCGACATTATGTCCATCTGGGACTTGAACTGCGCCTCCTGCTGGTGAGCCGCCTCCAGGGTCTGCTGCAAGTGTTGGATCTTCTCAAGATTTTGTTGGCGGGCGGCCTCCAGGCCATCCAGAGGGGCACCACGAGGACCTTTCCCCCCCACTTGGCCCACTTGGCCGGCCTGGCCGACTTGACTTACTTGGCTTATCTGTCCCTGGTTGACTTGGCCAACTGGAGTACCCATGTTGCTGCTCATCATCATACCCTAAATTAAAACGGCTGTATTATAAATTTGCCAAATTTGAAAATATATCTTTATAAAAAATATGCCCTAAATGTTCCGTTTAAAGAAATGGTACATATTTTTCAGAACAGACTCTTGAAGTGGAAGTGCAGATATTTGTTACAGAATTGATCTTGATTGAATGAAATAACTAAAGGTTGAATTACAATTGAATTATTCACGGAAATATACTGATAACGACAAAATCTATTATCATTTAAAACATTCCGGTACCGGTTGAAGTGGCATAACAAATTATATAGTATATTTATAACGGTTGTCCGATCACTGATAAAAAAAAAATATTTATTAATAAAAAATCATATTCCTGACTTAATCTTTATACCCACTGGCCACCTATACCTACAAGTGTATAAAACCTTTAGAAGAACAGTATTATCCGGCTAGTATAGTTGTAATTGTTGGCTTTTCTCTCCTAAAACATGCAAGTATTATACATATAGACCTTCCTCTTGAATCGCTTCGTCCACTGATGATAACAGTATTAAAACTCGTCGCGTAGTTTAAAGATCTAAGCGTACAGACGGCGCGAAGCGACTTTGTCTTATACCATGTAACGAAAAAACGCTTAAATTTAAAGTTACATCACTGAAATAAACATGATTACCTGCTGATGTTGCTGATTCTGTTGGTTTGATATCGAGGGCATCGCCGACATCGAGCCCGCCATCCCCCCACCACCGCCCATGCCCATTCCAGATTGCATATTACCGGTACCTATATTTTGGCCACCTAACAAAAAGTAATTATTTATGACGCCTGTTTTGATATCAATCAAACGATATTCTTTATTAACGAAGGCACTTTTGAATCATCATGTTACAAAAACATAAATGTGAAGCTACCACAGATTTTATTGATGGTAAGTGGTCACCACTGACCATAGACATTAGCAACGTTAGAGAATTTAACCATTTCTCAAAAAGTACATGGGACATATTATAATCTGAGTTTATGTCCCATATGCTTGTAGTTACACTGGCTCACTCACCCTTTAAACGGGAACACAACGATATTAAGTATTGCTGTATGGCGGTAGAATATATGATGTGGGTGGTACCTACTCAGACGGGAAACCCTACCACCAAGGTATACAGCAGTTCATTGAGACTGGTTCATAGACATGTCAACTACTTAAGTATATAGCAGAATAAAGACCAATAAACAACTTCGACCTTGAATTTTCATGACATCATTAGTCGAGTTCTAAATAGTTACTAGTATTTGTGAGAAACTTAAACTTATGTAAGCCGACTTGGTTTGCTATGTGGACTTTTTAATTTAATTTAAAATGTATGTATGTTGTTAAGCTAATCATTTTTTGTTTATCTCTCCTCCTACGGCCACTGGAACATAGTATAGAATGGTTGCCTAGATCATCAAGATATATATTTATTCATCGGACAAATTAAATATTTAATGTAGTGTATTGTAGTGTATTTATAGATTTTCGAAACAATAATACACCGGTATTCAAAAATTTTTGACTGAAACTAGGAAACAAGTTCCTGTATAATGTGGTACACAACTACAGGCGTTTACATTATACATTTATTACCAATATTTATTTAAGTTATTAATGAATTAAATGAATTAGTTATCATTGAGGCAGAAGATATATTACCGGTCATGGCGGGAGTCGGCATCTGCTTGTTCATCTTCTGCTGCTGGATCACCTGCGGAAAGATTCGGTCAGTGACATGTGATCAATTTTAAGTTTGAACATTAAAGCACTTGTATACATTACCTTCCGCAGCCGGTCGACGAAGGTGGCCTGGTTGTTGGGTATGAAGCCGAGGTAGGCCTTCTTGTCCGGCGTGTAAAGCAGGATCAGCACCTTGATGTCGCACTGCGGAGGTGACGTAGTTGGCGAGAAATGTACACATCCAGCCTGTAACAGGGTTAAGTTAGAGGTATCAAATAAAAAATGAATAACCTTACACCTGATAAACACCCCCCTTTCCTTCCTTCACATGCGGATAATAACAATGTCGTTCTGACTGATTTCGGGCACATATGCCAGTTTCAAGACAGACTAGCCAACTACGAACATATTAAAGTTAACAAACGCTTGTGCGTACGCAAACAGGTTCATCATCCCTCACCTCTAATGGGACGGAAAATCCGACTCAATAGGAAAGAGTTCCGGCACAGGACTGCTTTACTAGTTTAGGCGTGGTAGTTTACTCACTTCAAATTTCCACACTCCGGACTGTGATTAAGAATTTATTCACTAAAAACCTAATATGGGTCCGACCTAGGATTCAAACACAGGACCTCAGGATATGCGGTCTTATTGTTACCCCAGACCTACTACCATATCAAGAAACATACATTCTACAGATGTGATAAAAATTGGACACTCACAAATCCATTAACCATGATCTTGGTGAGAGCTTCTAGCGCCTCGTTCTGCTGTAGGTGGAACAGCACCGACTTGCTGTCCTTGAGGTACTGGCCGCCGATGTTGCTGATCAGTTGTTTATGCATCAGCTGCATCACTAGCTTATTGGGCCAGGTGTCCACTTTCAGCTCTGGTTCTGCATCTTTTGAATTTGCAGATACCTGGAACATATTAAATGATAATACCACGAGCTCACTCCTTCGTACTATATGTATTACATAAAAAAGAAAAATAAAAAATATTGGCCTGATTTTTTTTACGTCACGTATCGTTTTCTGCTGTACGCTTCACCGTTCAGACTCACCTGACACGGCAGATGCCTGGTGACCTTCTGGTCCCCGGGCGTCTTCCCCTTCTCCATCCACTCGAGCACCCCGCTCCAGATGTAGGTGCGCTGCGCGGGCGCCGGCGTCGCCGCGAACACGCCCGCCGACGACGGGCCCGCCTGGATGCCCTGCAGCCGCTGCATGCTGGCCTACGAAAGATCCGGTGATTGCGTAATTCAAATATATAGAGATGAGTAATATAAATGACATAACTTCTTATATTTATTAAGTTTATAGACAACAGAACGCAGTGGCAACACATGAAGCGTTTTAAAAGTATTCTCTGGAGTACCACAAGGGTCAATAATGGGCCTCTGTTATATAAAGCATATCAAATCAAATCAAAATGTACTTTATTCAAGTACAGTGTACAATTAAATTTCAAACAGCCACCGTTTCGCAAAGTAGATTCTACTGAGAGGAACCGGCAAGAACTCTAGTGGATCTTAATCGTTTTAAATATAAATTATTGCTTATGTGTTAATTTAATCTAATCTATATGATACCAACCCAAATGGAGCTAAAGCATAAAGTCCTAACAGCGATAAAATCTTTGATTCGAAAATTTAAATATTCACTTACCTGTGTGGGAGGTGGAGGATAGGATGGTTGCGATAGTTGTGTCAGTAAAGCGGAATTAGCGTAGGGGGCCTGGCGAGGAGGGGCCAGCCAATTGTTTCTCACTGGACCAATTGTACTACGTTGAAACTGTGCTGGTGGGGCTCGTTGCTGTGGTACCGGTGGACGGTTTTGGCTGCAATCCAGTTGAATATAAAATATAGTATCGACTAGACAATATATTCAAGATGAGTAAGGATCTGTTGGATTCCATCAATTGTGACCATTTTCAGATTAAATGCCTTACCTATACACTTCAGGCTGTACTTCAGGCACTGGAGGTGGTGGTGCTGGACTTGGTGGTCGTTCTTTCAGACTGTAACCACGTAGTAAAACTAAATGTCGAGGGTCCTGCACAAAATAATCCATCAATTATTGTTTACAATTTATCATAATGATAGTGGTAGAGATGCAAACTCCACAATTGCTTATTGCTATTTTAGTTTATCGGAAACCCATTACCTTAGCATAATTTCTCTGTTGAGCAGCATGCAGTTCTCCGCCAGCATGCTCATAAAGCGCCAGTAAGGCAGGGAGCTTTTTAGCTGCAGCCACAGACAAGTGAGCGCCACGCTCACCGATTAGTTTCGCAGCTTGTTCCACTGTTGCCGGAGCTCCTGTGATAACAATATTGACAAGGTCAAGATATTGTTTAGTCTTGCTACATTTCTGATGGCATTATAATCCAACACAACCAGAAATAAATAGTTATATGTGCGTTACAAGGGCCGGGATTAAAAACTCAACTGTAGAATTTAAGCTGGTCTCCAACTGGAAATAATTAGTATATTTTGATACCATTTTAATTGAAGTCCAATAAATCAACAATCAACTGTATTTAGATACTGGAAATACTTATATTTCTATTATTAAAACCTTATTTACACTTTAAGCCTGCATCGAATTCTTTCTTGTTTTGTTGGATTATAGTGCCATCTAATTGTACAAGTAAAGCTATAAAAAATCCATCTATGTTTACACACAGACACTTTTTTTATAGTATTATTAGGCAGTTAATTGGCTAATCTCCATTAAGAACGGCCGATGTGATCAAAATCAGTCATATGGACATCAACAGCAATATTTTATAATTATATATACAGAATTTAGTCATAACTTAAATTAGTGAAATATTACCCACCAGGTGGCACCAATCCTCCTGTATATGCTGAATATGGTGGTGAGCAACATAATAGTATCACATGGAGAGGGATGTCCGAACGTCCAAGGTCTTCTAAGCATGCCAGGGCTGCTGTTAGCCCCTCTGTGACACATGCTCTACTCTCTGCATGACCTCCTATAAACCTAAATCAAAGCAAAATTAATTCAATTAGGGTCTTATAAGTTATTTTAAATCAGAAAAATGTGGAGAATTTGTTCTCTACTAATAAGGAGAGGCAACAGGTAAAATAAAATACATGGAAATGTAATATAAATACCTTATTTATAAGAATATCAGAGCGACAATGTACTACTAAGCTTGGTGCCACAACTCTATACAAGTTTACTCACTATAGAACAATAAAGCACCTCTGAAATTGACTCCATTCACTCTTGTAATGCTAGTGCCAAGAATAAAAGAAATAGCCCACAAATCATTATCTTTTAAAATCAGGAAGTAGGGGGAATGTAAATAGTCCAAGATCGTCACTACACAAATCACAATGAGATATTTTATAAATACATCAATAATTTTTTACACACTCCTATGTGAAGTTCCTTTCATTTAACATTATCATATTTATTATCGTTGACAATTTTGATATATCATTGAAAACACAACACCTAACTAATTTTAGATTTTTTATTTTTATTTTAATAAGTTTAGTTTGTTGAAGATTAAATTTAATATTGACACACTGTAAGATTAGAATATGTACATAATTGTATGATTATTGAATAAATAGGAACAGTAGGTACTTACTGTAACTTATCAATAGTATCCACAACATTCTGTGGGCATGTAAAGGGGCCATATGTCGAGACGGGTAGGTCTGGATGACAGTCTGCTGCTTGGTAAGTGACTATACCATATACCGAACCACTACCCACTCCCTCCTCTATCGCTCCACCATGGAAGTACCTAAACAAACAATAATTATAATTTTTGACATCATTTTTTTATTAAGGTCTTAAAATTTTGCCAATAGAGATGAGATAAAACGAACTTATGATATACTATACATATAAAAGAAATAGACTTTTGATTCTACTAGGATTTGAAAATTAAACATCACCTAGTAAGTATTTTACAAGTGATTTCTACAAGTGTGCATAAAATATGGCCAGCTTTATGTTAAACACATTTGACTGCTCCCACACTTGCACATAACAATCCCTATTTGTTAATTAGTGTTGTGTGTGAGTGGTGCCCTCAAGCTTATTTGTATCAACAAGCATTAAATATTATACAGTTCATTGAAATAAATTTGAATTAGAGTAAAAGTTTAAGTTTCTATAAATGATTCCTGTCTGTGTGTGCTTTAATACAAACTGCATTAAAATATAAATGAGGATTTTACCAAAGGAGGTTTTAGCAATTTACATGAAAAGTTAAATTAAACGGAAAAGCTTATATGACCATATGAAGATAGTTCACTATTTTGTCTATTTTATTCCGATCTATATCATCATAATTTACACATTATACGACTCTAATCCTTCGTTCCGTTACTTACTCTAGAGTTGGTATAATATAATTCGTTTTCAATTCGCTTATGTACGCGCTGTTAGCCGAAGTTGCTTCAACAACAAAAATCACTTCAGCCTGTATTGGAGAATCTGGCGCGTTGACAACCATTTCTGTGATTACTTTAATATATAAAAACTATTTAACCATTTTCATTTATTTCTAGTGTATTAAATCTTAAATAATAATAACAAGAATAAGTAGTAACTATAAACGATTCAGACTTTTCGGTTTTGAGTTTTTGACTTTTCAATTCTGACGTCTTAACACTGACATTGACATAAATATGTTTATGTACAAATATATATAGCTTTGGAACGAGATACATGTAATAATTTATGTATAAAAATGATGAGTTTCAAATCTCGTTCAAACAAACATATACATGTAGCGCGGTTATGTTTAGAAAAAACATTAGTTGAGTCTAATGTATTTAGGACCAATTCTATGATTTAACCCGAAATATTTTGCTACTATAAGTTAGAATCTTATTTTGAGTAATAATATATTTATAAAAATTTACTCATAGCTGCTTTGGCCATCTGTGTACGTCTCCGAATATCTTTTTAAATTAACCAGAATCTGGGAAAACAGGAAAGTGTCGAATACCACCAAGACCAGACTCGTGCGAAGTTTGGTATTCTCAATATTTCTGTATGCCTCCGAATCATGGTCAATCCGTGCAGCTGTTATAGTAGAATGTTGCGTACACCGTGGACAGCAAAAACAACCAAACTATCCACTATATGTTACCAACGAGTTCTAAGATATTTTGGTAATATTGCCTGGAGACAACCAGACAGTGTGGATAAACTGGTTGTAGTAGGGAAATCCGAAGGCAAAAGATCACTCGGTCGACTACTTACCCGCTGGTCCGACCAGATTAAATATATAACGGGACTCAATATTGCGACTGCTCTGAGAATAGCTGAGGAATGATGTGGAGGAAGCTAGTCGACACATCGATAAAAGGATTTCAGGACAAGCACGACCTTCAGTAATGAAGCATACGAAAAAGAAGAGAGAGAAGATATATATAAAAGCGAAATACCACTCACTGATAAAACACCTACACACTTAAAATTTGGCAGGTAGGTCCTTATAGGGTATAGACATCCACTAAGAACGGATTTTTGGAAACTCCAGCTCTAAGGGGATAAGACGAGATCGGAAGTTTGTGTTTTATAAATTTCGCTCGGGTCGGGTTCCACAGATTCAGCTAGTATATTTATAAATGCATCTTTGATATTGGTAAGAGTGGCAAGTATCTACCATTGCCCATAAAAATGACACTGTAGATCACTAAAATCACAATTTTTTCTTTAATATTAAGTGGAATAAAAAAAAAGGTATCCGCTGACCAAAAAATTAGCTGTTTTTAAACATTATAATTACAATTTCCGACAATTATTTAATATCCTTGTTCATATAAATTCTAATATGGCATTCCGGCGTAGAAAGTTAGTTTACCCTTTACAGTCTTAAAAAGACAATTGAAAATATTGTTATTTTCAATTTCATACGTTATGACTTATGGATTCACACAATATATATAGCAAAGTCCAGAAAAAAGGTAACCATTTACCATCATGTGACCTAATTAGCTACCTTCCTTCGTGCGCTTTATAAATAAAAAAGTGTCTACCATAGCCTAGAGTATTTTTTTCCAACAATTATACTGTGTGAATGTCAGGTAAATAAGGTAGGGACCGATTAAATACAATGTATGTATTTTAATAAGATAATTTGTATCTTCTTAAAGTATTAATAATAATTATTTATGAAACAACTATCTCTAAATTCCCAAAAGAAATATTTACCAGTTTTTATTCGACACAGGCGAGTACAAATGTCAATTTTAATATGTTTATAAGCCATTTTTTTCTCCGTAATAACATGAAGAAAACGATTTTTTTTGTTGTTGTTAAAGTCATAGCAACGTCAATGGTCTTTTAGTTTTTCAAAGTAATGTATGCTAGTATGTAAACTTAGAAAATTAGTACTAAATAAGTTACTAGTTATTTCTACTTATTTTAATAACATAATCCCCGTAGAACTTAGTAAGAGCATAAGTAAGTAGCGACAGTATTTGTAAACAGTCTGAGTGGTGTAGGCGGGAAAGTCAAATTAAAAAATAGCTACGCAGAAATGTTTGAATTCGTCACACGATTATCAAAACAGCAGCACGTGAAACGAATGTTTTCGCAAATTTTTACGCATGTTATTGCGTAGTTTATAAATACATATAGTCGAAATAAACATTACACAATATTATTACGTCGAAAGTGTAGGTGTTGGGAGCATTTCAAGGTCATACGTAATGGCGGGAAATGGTAATGCAAACAAGAGTAATGAACTCCCATAAACAATACAAATATTATTATTAAGATAATAATACTTAATGATATTTCTTTGTTTCTAAATATTATAGTAGACGCGCAGTCTGTACCTAAGTGATTTCCAAATCAAATCTAGTTAATTCGTTGAGATTTATCAAGTGAATTGAAAAGCGACCTACATCTCTATTTTTTAGTAACTCAAACAATCCACATAAGGTGAAAAACAAGCAATGGAAGGAATATTATTTAAGAATATCTTAAAGTTGTCAATAACAGAATTGTGTGAAGGAGAAGCGGAGTTGAGAATTCACAAGTGTGAAAAGGATAAAATATAACCTGACAGTATGAAAGAGATAGAGAATTTTGTAACCAACGTGTTAGAAAGAGACCTCTAGAAAACAGTTTCAACAACATCAAATTTTCCCTTTGTGATTGGACGCATGCGTCATAAAGCTTTGCCAGGGCCGTATTTACGACTAACTTGAATTAGTAATATTTTGATTTAATAAATCCGTTTCGTTTTTACACTTTCATGATAATTTTTCGTGAAATTAAAAAAAAAATGTATCTATTCTTTAGTTTTTCTAGTTAAGGTAAAGTTAACTGTGTATTATGCATTTCGACATTTTAGTGAAGAATTTGGTATTAGCATTTATTTATAATAATGTATATTTATAGTACATGGACTGTCTACATATCTATATAGAGCTCTTTCAACTGTTTCATATCCTTGAAATAATAATCAATTAGGATATTTTTATCAATGTAAAATTGTAAATTACAGTGCGTACCTGGTAGAATACAATCAGCTGTTTGTAATGACAGTTCCTCTGACAAATACAAAATGGTTGAAAACTAAAGTTGGCAAACAAAGAAAGGCAGCGTAAAAGAGCCATTTGTCGTTAAAATACTGTTATATTGAGTGAAAGTTAGATAGTTTAGTGTGTGATAAGTGTTTTGTGCATCATGCTGGATTTAGAAATCGTTCCCGAACGTTCCCTGGGCTGCGATGCCTGGGAGTTCGTTTTAGGTAAGCACCCTCGTATGTTTATATCTTACGTCAAGGTTTTGCGTTGTATTTTCTACGGGACGCGACTTACGCAATGGTATTTTAACGGCTTGATCAATTAACCCCTTAATTAAAAATATAGTACTTAGTTAAGAGGTCGCATTGATTTTTTTTTCGAAGTGTCACGGGCCTTTGTTTCGTCTGTGGTACCAATGTTTATTTTTTTTTTGCTACACTTGACCATGAAATCGCTGTTGTCATGTTTATTCATTGTTTTTCGTAACACAATTATTTTGTTATGAACATATAAACATAGCATTAGAATTACGACCTATTTAAGATGAGAAATATTTTATGTTACATTTATGATTGATATATTAATGATAATGCATCAGACAACCTAATTAATTTTATTTTTTTATCTCTAAGCTGAAACTATTCTAATTATAAATAAATTAAAATGTTTTTTTTTTTTTTAATTATTATTAATTTCTTATCATGTTGAAAAGGATACATGAGTGATTTAAAAAAAAATAATTAATATTTTTTAAACTATGAGAAGGCAATGTTTCGGATAACAATGTATTTCTACCCACTCAATTTAAATTATGTATTATTCATATAAATAAATGAATAATTAATACACAATGTTTGTCAATAGAACTTCCTAATATCACTAGAAAGTATCTTTGATTTTTTTTTTTTGATAATTTAATGATAACTAAGTGGTTTTATTATTTTCCATAATAGTTTGTAATCATAACCAAAAATTTAACTCTGAATCATAAAAATGTTACAAGTAGACATACTATTTATATTATTAACATAGTAAATAGTCTACAATATATATTTTTATATCACTTCTGCACTCGGATACATTTTGTGCCTACTTAGTGATTATTAAATATATCTGAGTGTAGTTTTAAAAATACTTTAGTAATAACTTTCCCTAGTATTGTTTTATTCTCATAGAATGACTTATTATTATTTTGTTATCCAAAGCATCGAAACTTGTTCTTGAACTTGGCACAATAAGCTATGATTAATGCTATCTGAGGTACTAGACGTTATATATTATATCATTTTTAATTGTGTCTGTACTGTATCCTGTCACTATGGTCCCTTATTGTGTAAAGTTTGGAGTTTTAACACCAAGTTATTCAGGCTTAAGGCTACTTCTGGCTAAAAAAAATTTGACTGCTCTGCTGAAACTGCTCCTAATACTGGTTATTGGGAGCAATTTCTTATTTAAAAAATATATATCATTTTATTCAATTACTAGATAACACTCAGCCATGTTTAAGACTCATGACTTTTTGTCTAGGATCTTTATTTTTTACATTATAACTTGGTATTTGATCCTGGAAATAATATAACTAGGTAAAAAATGTATTTGATGTATGGATATATTCATTATTTGAACTTCTTACAAGATTTTTTTTTTTTTTTTAAATATTAGACTGTGATGCTAATATATGTATCTACAACTTTGTAATCACATAATCATAATGATAATTCTATCTATATTTTACAGCAATTCAATATTTAGGATGATATGCAATATAATATATGCAAAATGAACTTCACCCTTGTCACCACATGTACTATTTTCTATTGAGGCTGTTCTAAGTGCTACGCTGTCTCTAATGAGGTTTGCTGTGCCTCCAAGAGATGGAAAACTAACTATTTTTTATGGACTAAATCAATTTGAACCCATCTACATTATTTACCAGCTGCTTATCTAGCCGTTGAACCATAGAGTCATCTAATTACCTCTGTATAGCCACTGACAGTAATTACAGACTGTCTTTCAATTGTCCATTATGTATTATGTAATATACATAATATACAACTGGTTAATGTAATTACTTGTACTTTAATGTAAGTGATATATAATTTTTCTCTCTAATCTATCATTATTTCCTATGATTTTAACAAATTAATGAGCGAATTTTTACATGAATATGTTATCAGAATGTTAGTCTTAGTTTTATAGTGATTCCTGTTCTTCCTAGAAGAGATATCAAGGGTTCATGCTATGATCTTGTGAGATCTTCTGATCAATTGCATGGGAACTACAATTTAATCATCTGCTGGGCTAAGGCTTCCTCTCCCTTTGAAAAGAAGATTTGGAGCTTATACCATCACGCTGCCCCAATGTAATTTGGTGAATACCATGCGGCAGAATTTCAATGAAATCAGACACAAGCAGGTTTCCTTAGGATGTTCTCCTTCACCGCCGAGCACGAGATGAACTGTAAACACATATTAAGGAAGTAGCAAGCAGTTTAATTCCTCAATTATCGGTTAAGATGCTCGCATTCTATCATCTGGGTTATCTTAGCTTTGGGCTACTTGGCCACCCAAAATAATTTGAATTCTCTGATTTTTCTGTTGATACTTGTGTTCGTCTATTGGTCGTATTTCGACTATAATAATTGAAATTAGTGGAAAACTCATATATGAGTAAGTATGTTTGGAAATAGTTTCGACTTGTTTCATTTCCATTTTTTTTTATTGAAAACATTAAAGTCCTTCGATACAAAAAAATAAAACGGTTAAGAAAAGGAGTGGAGGTACTGAACTGTTTTGTCTATGCCTCTTTATAGATAAAAAATAATTAAGCAAAACAAGTGTTTGTATTATAAAAAGTTGTTCGTTTTCTAGTTGTTTTTAGCTTAAACGTTCTATAAGATATATCCATATGTCTTCAACCGTAAAAATATTTAAATTTTGTTAGGTAGGTGTGTGGTAAGTTGTTAAACGATATATTTTTTTAGTTTGCCAAATAAGAGTGCGAATCATCTAGCAGTTACTAATTAGTTACGCGTTCCGATGTCGTATGTGCAAAACGAACTCGCCCTATATCTATTCTCTCATCTAAGGATAATTTTACTTTGTCTAAATATTGGTTTTTGTATTGTAACTGGCTCACGCATGTAGTGGATCCTTAAAACTTGGGTGCCTAATGTAAATAAGGAACCCCAGATGGTCTCTTAAAAAGATTTAGGTAAGGAGGTGCGAGATCGCTAGAACTGCTTGTAACGGGGCGCCTAAGGCAGGACTAGGGTATCCTGTCCCGGATTCTCAAGCATTGAATAAGGGTTTAGATACATAAATGGTTATATTGAAGGACAAGCATATTTGTTTTTTTTGGGCTAGGTCCTTTGCTAGCCTACGCAAAACTTTTGACCAAATGAACAATTTAAGAACACAGAAGGCAAACATACAAACATTAATGTTTATTTGTTAATTTATGTAATAAAATATATATTCAATTGAAAATATCGATTGAAAATGAGAGAGCCGAATGTATTCAAATATTATGACAGTCGGTTGAATTAAGTCCAGATCGCGTGGCAAGAAACACAGGATGACTAAATTAATATAATTAACTTGATGGCTAATTAATATTGTGCAACATATTTGCGAATATCCTGGTAGGGCTGAGGATTTATCAAGCACAGGACCAACGGCTTCGCTTTCCATATTTCCATATGTTACAGAGTTATTATCGCAAGTTAACAGTTAAACACAATAACATATACGCATATTATGTTAATGTTATCGGGAGATTAATGTGTCGTAACGATGTTTTTCGTTGATATTAATATTTTTCGACCTTGACTACAAACAGCTGTACGCACATTTTACAATGGTTGGCGAATAATATATAACTATCAGTGACTATTTCATTATCTGCTTTGCATAATTCAATCTACTATATATATTAAATTACTTTGCGGTAGGGCTTTGTGCGACCCTTCTGGGTAGGTGTTACTTACTCATTAGGCAAAGCTCAAAATTGTTGTGTTCCGGTTTAAAGGGTGTGATTTAAGAAATGGTTAATATTTTTACTTTTGTACCATATTGGCTCATTTTCCCGTCACCTATTAAATAAAAAAATAGTACCCATACATCGCCAATGTGCTATCAACCTTGGGAACTAAGATGTCCCTTGTGACTGTAATTAGACTGGCTCATTCATCCTTCAAACCGGAATACAACAGTACTAATTATTGCTGCTTTGCGATAGAATATATAATAGGTATGCAGTACCTACTCAGGGAGGCTTGAACAAAGCCCTAGCTCCAAGTGAAGGTACCCGATTTCCTTTTGTACCTGCTACAACGTGTATGTATTTATATTATATAGTATGTTTTTAGTGTATAGTTCAGAAGACAAAGCGTAACAAACAAACGAACAAACAAACCAACAATAAGAATTTTTAAACGTTTCGTGTTAACAAAAATAGTTGTTTACATTTATTGCAAAATTATTTCAAGATTTTTTATTGGACGCTTATGATTAACTTTAATACAATTGGCTAGAAACTTATTAAAGAAAACATTTAATTGATCAAAAAAAGTAATGTGTGATTTAATTACCTAATGAGAAGTATCTCATTAATTAAAATTGTACATGCTAATTAATTGCATGTATTAAATATTTAAATGTATGTCAACGTATACCCTATTCCAGTGGAAGTAGGAAAAAAGGTAAACAAACCTTAGATTTACATATTTCATGCGATTTACTAATAACTCAGCTATATTGTGCACTACTGAGAGTTTATGATTAATATATATCTTTATTTATAATATAACACTTAACTACTTATTTCCACTTAATTTTACTTCCAACATTCCGTTAACGTTCAAGACGCAATTATTTCGCAAATCCATAGTAAATATCATAGATTAATCAAGCTCTCGACCAATGATATCGCATCAATTTGCTGTCAAATGTTGTTTACTTGGCTTTTGTCCTCTTATGGTTGGAATAGAGTATATGTCTAAAGTAATATGCCGTACTTATAGTGTCCCATGGAAACTTCGGCTTAGAAAGAGTTGGAAAGAGTGAGTGTTGTGACTGTAAATTTAATTTAATTGGACAAATAGAAAGGTGATTTTAATCATATCAATGTTTATATACGGTCACCATAAACTTAAAAGCATTACTTTATTTGCTTTAAGCGAATCTTGAACTGAATTTCTTAGGGTTGTGGCAATATCCGATTAATCGGCCTCGTCGTCTGCTAGAAATTGGCCTTTTGTCGGACACTATTTATTTATCAATGTTTTAGTATACAATACGTATCTTCCACCATCATCGGCCACCATTGTCCATGGACATTGGTAATGTAGATAAACTAAACATCTCTCACTTCGCCAGTGCTACATCAACCTTAAGACCTTCGACGTTCCTTGGGCGTGTAGTCAAACTGGCTAATATATTTAATAAAAATAAATCGGAACACAAAAATGCTGACTATTCCTGCTTGTCGGTAGAATATTAGTCGGTAGTTTTTTTAACAATGATATTAATTGAGCTTAAGGTAATCTTAAGCAGAAGCTTTGTGAGATTCGATGATTCAGCCCTCCCTCTCCAAAATCATCAGAGTTCTTCCATGACTAATCGTAAAGTTAATTTGATTTAAGTTTTTGTAATGCGTTACACTACTTAAAGCACAATAAAATGCTATGTACTTTTTTTGGTGTTAATCCAAAAGCGACTATCCTGAATCCATTGTTCATTTGTGCTTCTCTGTAAGAACTCACTCCACATCTCAACCGTGAATTGTTAACAGCTGATTTGATATGTGTATCCTTCAACTATCGTAATTATTATAGTGAATGCCGCATATCACTCGCTGGCATTTCACGATCGTGTTCTGAGGTGAGTTTAGGTGTTCGTTCAGAATTGCTCTCATAATGCAGCTAATTTTATTATTTAACTCAAATGTTATTTTATTGTCGTTGTTGAGTACGTTTTTACAAAGGCAATCTAGACAATTGAAATTTGTTGTTGCCTGTGTCATAATACATATAGAAATTAAATTTCGTTAAATAGCAGTAAAAATTAAAAAAAAAACTACTACAAACTATCATATATGTAATACTGTCACACTATGTCACGTATGTGCTATGACTGTAGCAATGGTTTAAAATAAATTAACCATTAATCATGTTTCTCTGTGTTGAAATATTTCGGCACAACGCGGTCAATTGTCAAATGAACTTAGTTTAGTTGTAGTGTGTTCACTTAAATTAGCATTCTCTGGTTAAAATCTATAGGAGCTTTGAAATAAAACTAGTTTTTAACGGATTTAATCGCGTATATACGGGCAGACTGTGACCGTGACCACGAACACTGCAAAGTGCTCGAAACGTCGGGATGTTAAAATAATTAATATACGCGATTAAATCCGTTAAAAACTAGTTTTATTTCAATGTGTAATAATCGCGAAAATCTAAGACAACTCGATAGGAGCTATTTATTGGACCCTTTCAATGTCTGTTGTTAATTTATCGAAGTCCGTTTCACTAATTTAGCTGTAACGTATGAGTAGACATCAAAATCTAAACATTCACTTGTATTGTCTCATTCAACGGCAGGAGGAGTAAAGGAAATTAACTAAATTTGATCTTTAATGGACATAACATCATTGTTCGTGTTATGAAATCATTTATGGCACTGATTATGAATTCGTGTTAAAATGCCGATTTGTATGAATGTATTTACTTGGTGGTAGGACTTTGTGCAAGTCCGTATAGTTAACACCTACTCAAGAGATATTCTACCACAAAACAGCAAGACTTAGTTTTGTAGTGTTCCTGGTGAGTGAGTCAGTGTAACGACAGGCACAAGGGACATAACGTTTTAGTTTCCAAGGTTAGTGGTGCATTGGCAATGTAAGGATTGGTTGATATTTCTTTCAGCGCCAATGTCTGTGGGCAGTAGGGACTTACCATCTGGTGAACATTAAATGATCATTAAATAAATACGTTAATCAAGAACGAAGAATTTCTAGTGTGCATAATATATCAGATCTATTTGCAAATCATATAGAATAGACTATACTGTAACGTTCTTATATAAAAATAAAACGAATGTCGTCTATTTATCGCGAATATGAATAAATGTATAATTTCATGAAATCCAAATTGAATTGTCCCAAAATAAATAATTTGTTGACGTATATGAGTTTATTTGAAGTGAATTAAAATTTAAATTTCGTTTAATGATTATACAAACATTAGCATATAACGTTTGCGTTACATAGACAACAATGGCGTTGAAACAATTGGCCTATAGTTGGTTAGACTATTGTTGTGGATAACGGGACGAGAATTCAAAACGATTATGTATCTTCTACTTAATACATAAAAATGAATATGTTTGGCTACTAAACTATAATCGATTTTGATTAAACCTGAAGTTGTTTTCCGAGTTTAAATTTTCCGGCCCCAAAAAGCAATTGTTTTCTTTGTAAGTCGTAATATAATGTCCAGTTGGTGTTCAAGAAATGATTGGCTTTTATTACGAATAGAAGAATCTATCTATAAGACTATGAAGCGTAATTCAAAATGTCCCCATAAAAAATGCTTCGTAAGCGAAGCTATTCAGAAGAAAGATTCTCATTCATTCTTATTTTAATTAAAAGTAAGCGCTTTTGTTATATCACTGTGCAGAGAATGGCTATCTAATAATTTGTAAGTATATAACCGACAACGGTACCTATGGACTTCATCTACCGCGTTGCGGGTAGATGAAGTGCATAGGTACCTCTGTAACGAATCTTTACCAGTAACTCACAAAGGATCGTACGATAACGATAGGTGTACTACCATTATGAATAGGCAAATGCATAACAGTTCTGCAGCGTTATTATCTAAGAATTCACTTCGTATCTCACTCGTTAAATACTGACTAGTGACTTAACGTGATACGTCATTTCAATCCGTGTATCCAGTAACTTTTATAATTATTAAAGCTAATGTATCGTTTTATCGGTGAGTATCGAGTTTTTTCTTACAGAACACCTGTACTTTGTTAGTGACTGACGAGCTTTAGTGTTGCCAATAAAAATAAAACGTATATAAGAATAGAAAAGTATCTTCGACCCAAACGTAATTCGCATGTCTTTTTAAATTTTGGGTGATGATATCTATAGATATAGTCGAATTTTAAATAGCACTTCTGTTAGTGTGTCTGGATGAGCCATATTTGTCTCCAGCAGGAATTGATTCCGCGATCCCGGAATAGTGTAGGAATGACATTGGTTATTTTAATACTTGATCATATCTATCTCTACATATTACAAAACAATATCACTTCCCGCTGTCTGTACCTTTACATCTTTATACTATGCAAGGGGTTTTGATGCGGTTTCCATCAAAGAGCAGGATAATTCAAGGGAATGGTTTACATGTATAATACTTGCATATTATAGTAAAGAAACGTGACCTTTTTTATGTTTTTTCTTCAATTTAAAAATTGTGTACATATACCCTTAGTGTACCCGTGTGAAGACACAACGAATAACTAGTTTAGGATTGGTGCCTCGAAATAAATCATACTGGCACGTCATAAATAACATTAATCTATCCAATAAAGATAAACATAAGACGTACACGTGAGTTGATATGATTATTTGAGGAAACAATAACAAAAAAATATACAATGTATTACATTGAAAGCAAAAAGAGATTATTATCTTATCGGGTCGTTAAGTAATACTAACATCTAAATCAATGTCAAATTTTCTCAATAATAAAGAAATAATATTAATTATCTGTCCTTAAAACCTGACATAAAAACTTTATAAAAATAACTCGTATATTTAGGCAAAGACAAACTGTTCAGTGCGTTTTCGTTCTCTCTTCGTCAGCGATTTTTTTTTTGACGTTATTGCTATCAATAAAAATAATTTGGAAATAGAACAGAAATAAAACGTTCGAAATATGAAAATTCATATAAATCAATTCTCAAATTTTAAATAATAATTTTTTCATTAGTTTGGCTGTTGATAATATTGGTCCGGATAAGTGCACCGAGTATGCACCATACATGCACCGTGATGATTATGACATTCAGCACGATGGTCTCAGGTTCTCCTCTACTTTCTCTCGAAAATGTTTGACATTGAGCTTTTTCAATGTTTGATAATTACAATGTTATTATTTATTCTGTTGTCAGAATAAGCGGCGTTATCGAATATAGGACTCAGTAAACATTATTTGTAAACTCCCTAAGGTGAGATTCGTAGACTTATTAGAAATATATTTTTAGGTAATTACATTTATGTGTTTAATAAATTCTCTAGGGACGATGAAAATTAATTATAATAAATAGCAAACGAACTATAATGATTATTTTTATTATATTAACTAATAAAAAATTTTGTTAAACCAATCAAACGATTGTCACGAAAGTTTGGTGATGGTGATGTTCTGCGTAAGCTTGTGAAGGTACCTGATCTAAGACTAAAATCCTTTATACGTTTGCCCTTCAATATAAACGTTTTATAACGACCCTTATGAACCCGTGTAAAGTAGAAACTTATATTTGTTTATTTATGACTAGCGACCCGCCGCGACTTCGCACGGGTGCAGTTTATTAATAAAGAAAATTATATGATATAATTTACGACTATACCCTGTAGCACTCAGGAGCAATGTCCATATCTGCGTGTGATTTTTTTTAGAATTGTGTCTATTTTTCCCTTGATTACCCCCTACGTATAAACGAATTAATTTTACCTTTATATCAATTTTATAAAGGTACAATTAATTCGTTTATATAATATTCTATGGTATGTTTGTTCATCGAGGGATGTGTTACAAGTTATTATGCTTTTGTTAATAAAATCTCATTATTTTTTTATAATTTATTTGAATCATTTCGAATTAATTGTGTATTTTATTTATATATCTTCGAAACACCATCGGCATATTCACAAATTTTTGACTAAAAGTAGGAAACAAGTTCTTGTTGATTGTGATGTGTGTGTACCATAACAACAACACTAAACACAACACTCCTACATGAATATATATATATATATATTTAAAATAAAAACAAAACCACGTAAAGTACCTAAACACGACTTGTCTATATCTATCTATAGTAATAAATGATTGGGCTTTTTTTCTTAGCGTGTTTCGGAAGTTTTAATATAACATAATAATACTATTACAGTCTCACTCATTTTAAATTTATTGACGCGAGGTATTCTTGTCTTATTAAGCACTTAATATTTTAACTAGTGTACGCGTACAACTTAACCGATGATTGCGGGTTCAAACCCGAGCAAGCATCACTGAATCTTATTGTGCTTAATTTGCGTTTATTCTTCATCTCGTGCTCGGTGGAGATAAACATCGTGAGGAAACCTGCATGTGTCTAATTTTAACGAAATTTTGCCACATGAGAATCCACCAACCCGCATTTCAGCAGCTTGCTGGAATATGCTCCTAACCTTCTCAAAGGGAGGCCTCCTCGCCTTAGCCCAGCTGTGGGAAATTTACAGTCTGTACATGATGCATATGCATAATATAATATAATACTCGTATAATAAATATACTAGTGGGTCTCCCGTGAAACTTCATAATAATTTTTAGGGATTTCGAAACCTGTGAATGGTTTTGTTTTGATTTCATTTCATTGTAAACTGCAAGTCACTCATCTACATTTGGCGCCAAAATGATGAAACATTTCTTTAATGTCAAATAGTATACATTAGTTCAGGTAGAATTTGAGTTTTTCATTAGTAATATTCTTTAATTTAACAGTAGGTGGTACCATTTTTCTTTCTCAAAAATTAATTCTTTGTTAAATTGTAGTAATTGCGAAAATTGAAATCAATTATCCTCTTTAATTATCAGCACATCAACGGCTGAAGCTTTTTTAAAATGAGACCATGACCGATTTTTATGTGCAGCTATCGTCCCATAATCACTGGGACAAAAATCGGCTTACGCTATTAATATACAAGATAAGTGTCAGCGTGAAGTAACGCTGTCCGAGGTGATCGCGTAAATAAAAAATAACATAATGTTTTGACAACTATTCTCTTTTTTTTTTAATGGCTTTTATTTGTGCCAAAGGACACAGATTATTTCGCCAATGTCACGTGCGATGGAGAAGAAACGATAGAGATTGTCCGGTGCGGTCGAGATTACATTTAATTTTGAAGGCGTAATAGTAGTAGACGGACACCCATACCCTAAAACAACACAATAATAATAATTTGATAAAAAATAATTGCTGTTGAAAACACATAAGAACAATCACAAAACTATTTACAGCTTAATCTTATTACGTTCAATATTTACATAGAAATTTACAAAATGGACTGAACACAAACATTAATAAACCTTCATCATTAATAGGGCGAGGAACTTTAGGAGGGAGAACGTCGTAAACGGGATGAAGAAAACAGTATACGGGATAGGGAACCTTCGTCTAGGTCACACTCACACAAAGAGTAATCTCTAACCCTAATTTTACATTGACAACGATTCTCTACTCACACAAGTAGAAAAACCTAAATAAACAACTTTGACATTGAATCGGCGTGATGCCATTGGTCGATTGCCAATTCGAATAATCTATGATATTCATTATGGATTTGCGAAAATAATTGAGTCGTTGTGACGTCGGCGAAGTAGTAATGGAAGTAGTTGTAGGTAGTTAAAAGTGTAAAGTTATATGAATCGACAGGTTTTTTTTTGTGCACAATATAGAGTAGCTATAAGCAGATCGTTTGGATGTCTAAGGTTGGTTCATCTTTACTCGGTCCCCGATTTGAGTAGGGTACAGTTGCTCCGCGCGGTTTCAGCCGCGTTGAAAGATACCGATCCCCCCCACCCCCGGGTTCCTAGCGTGATATTATATAGTCTGTAACTTTTCTCAATAAATGGCTTATCTAATGTTAAAGTAAAACGTAAATAGATTGAATTATTTTACCGAGATAAGCGGGTACATATATAGGATAGTATTTCTATTCTATAACAATAGTATACTTTATCTATGACAGAATTTGTTATTATAATGTAACAGACATACAAACAATTAAATTATATATATCGATGAAACTCTCGTAAAAAAGTACATAGTACGCGTGTTCGTGTTTAGTGTCATTAACATTCTTATCGGTCATGCGAGGGTAACGAATACTTATCATAGACATAACAATACCATTACATTGAATTGTTTGTGGGTTAAATCTCATATCAATTAGATTTTTATAAGTATATACTATTGCATAAGTGTACTAGGATAACAGATGATCTGGAGAGATGACGTGACATCTCGGAGGCAGTAACAGCAACTACGCACAAGCCAAGATTAATTAAGAATAAGAATATTTGATTTTTTTTTGTGGTTAATGCCACATTAGATTAGCTAGTGCAAGGCGAACGTTTGCTCATTTAAAACATTTAAATCTAATGAAGTACATTGTGTCAAGTTCAAAGAATATTTCTAAGTAAATTCATACCTAAGAAGAACAACAACTTCTATTGGCATTTTAGGTTGTATGATACATATAATATGTTTTATTCTTGCATTGTAAGCACAGAATTAACTTACCTATGTTTTACTTGAAGATAAATTCTTAAATCCAAGAGTGCCCCAATTGGCGCCCAAATCCGCACTAATGTACTGAGTCTGTGGTCTCAATAGCTAAAATTATTTCAAGATAGCTTTTTTCCTTACGTCTTTAGCCCCGTCTAAATTAGTAAGATAAAATTACCAAGGCATCAATTTATTAAGGATCTGTACCCAAAGGGTAAAACGGACCTTGTTACTGAGACTCCGCTGTCCGTCCGTATGTCTGTAAATTATCACAGACGATGATGACAAAGAACAGAATAAAATAAACATTTAAAGGGGGTTCCCATGCAACAAACGCTGTTTTTCCGTTTATATACTAGATAATGGTATGGAACTCTTTCTCAGAAAATCGTGCGCGAGTTCTACTCACGTTTGTTAGTATAAAACCAATATTATTTATGTTATATAAATTATTGGTTCCTTAAAATATGCCAATAATTGGACTACTATAGTTGTTTATGAATCGTACTACCCGTCACTAGCATTTATTAGCATTATCTCAAATAAGCTTATGGATGTATTTAATTATTATTTTTTTCGTCTAAAATTATAACAGATGACTGTGAATGTAATTGCTTTGAACTGTGACAGCTCAAATTAATATTTCCCTCAGATCCTGCATTTTCTCATAATTCACATGTGTCTCCTTATTCATGTCTCAGGGTATACTCTATTTCAAATTATACCATAGTTCCGTAGTCTTCTGGTTCGCCAACAGCTAGATATAGTCAAGCGACTATATAAATATATTTTAATGACACGTTAAATTAAAGTCGTTTAATTAAAACCATGCCGGTTCATCTGACCGAATTTCGGGTATCGCGGCGAACTCAAAGAATAATCACATAAAATGTTGTAGATATAGTGCGCAAGTGTGTTCATAGTAGGACACGACCCACGTAAACGTGAACTTTAGCTGAAGTTTGCGTTTAGAAACTGGAGCAAGCACGACTGAGCTTACATGTCCTTATTTGGGTGCTCGGTGACGGAAAACATCGTGAGGAACCTTCAATTTGTTTGTTCATAATCTGCCACATGTGTATCCAATTAGCAATTTCGTAATGCAATTGAGCAATTCAACACACTTTTGAAATAAGCTCCAAAATCTTCCCCAAAAGAAGAGCGGTGGATGGGAGCTTTCCCAGCGTCGGGAAATTTACAAGCTGTTACTTTCAGATAAATGTGAAAAACAATTATTTAAATGAGTCTTAAATTTTCAAGTACCATTTTTATTCCGTTGAAGAATTAAATGAATTACGTTGGAATGAAAGAATTTATTTTGTTTTACAGGAATGCACTTTTCGCAAGCGGTCTCCATCATTCAGAGTCAAGTTGGAACGATACGTGGTGTACAGGTTCTGTATAGTGATCAGGTGAGTTTATCATCATTTCGTAGCATATTCAAATTTCAGAAGGAGTAGAGTAGAGTATAGAATTGAGAATAGAGTATAAATAAACAAATTTGACCTTGAATTGATTTAACGTCATTGATTGATCTTTAATTATCTGTATTAATAATGGATTCGTAAAAAAATGACGTTTGTGATGTCGGATAAGTTATTATTTATTGAAAAAGTTACACCATCCACTTATCGCTAAGCACTTAAAATTAATATCTGATGTGGATAGCGTTCTAAATGATACGTCTTTAAAGGTGTAAACAAAAAATATGGTAGTTAAATTTAAGTGTATATAAGTTAAGTGGAATACGGTCGTATTATAAAGAGATATGAATTAAGAACTGTTTATAATGCATAATACATCAGAACTGTTAAAAAATCGCATGGAATATGTATGTGAATTTTACCCAATATGAGAATATTGAAAAAGTTTTTGGTAAAGATCGTCTCTTTTAAGGTCTTATTCGTAGCGAGAAGTTATATAATGTTTCTAACTCAAAAAGTATCATTGAAATCATGCTCGTAGACTCCTTCAGTATAAACTCTTCAGCTTTGTAAATTAAGTTGGAAACAATTACATTTTCCATGATAAAAATTACTTTAAATGTTGATTCAGTTGATAAGCTAACGGCGCGGCGTAGCGAACGCAGAGTTTGATTGTGTTCAACTTTGTAGTATCCGTGTGTAACTTTAATAGAGAGATAGAATTATAAATATGTCTTTTACGGATTCCTAAAATGAAAATGCCCCCCCCCCCACACTTTGTATCTGTTTTGTATTTAACAAGAATATTAAATGTATAGTGTTTCGATTTTGCACGAGAAACAAAACTAGCCTCCATAATTGCGCATTACAGCAGTTTGTAATTTGTAGCCTTTGTTCAATAATTTTTTTGATAGCAATATTTACTATAAAATATTCACTTAAAAATGGCGCCTAACACCGTACTTAACCTTTTTTAGGGCAACTTATAAAGACTTGTAGCCACTAGAAAATACGAGCGTTTCGGTACATACTAAGACCTATTGTGTCATACAAGTGGCTTGTACCAGATTTTCCAGCAGGTTTCAGTGTAATTTAAAATGATTATTATGTAATGTACATTTAAAATAATTACAAATATCGCCGTTTCTTTTTCTCTTCATTGAGTTACTAGAAGTCTGGGCCCTCATAAAGCGAACCTTTTAGTTGGCCCAGACTTCTAGTTGAGAATCTTCAAATGAGATATAGTTTTTTAAATTAAATTAAATCGCCTGAAGCACAGACATGTTTTTTTACCTATGTTCAAAGGCCCCACTTCTTAGGAACCTCAAAAGTCTTTTAAATCTGGTCCTGTCAATAAACACAATAGTACAAATGAAATCACAGGCGAATGTCCTACTTAAAAGACTCGACATACTTAAGAAATAGCTAAATGTTTATTTTCCTTTTCGCAAAACAGTTGTACATGACTCATAAAAAACTTTATTATGATTTCGTGGTACAAAGACTTCTCTGTTAACACAATGGTTTAATTAATAAATTTGTTTACATGAAATAATTTTAATCATATAAAATTGTTTATGATTTTATACATTCATTTGGTTTTATGATCCACGCGGGTCCTAGCATATATAGCCATGTGATATATAGCCCATTTATTGAGAAAGATTATAGTCCAACGCAATAAGTTTTTTTTTAATTGGTTTAGTAGTACTGACACAGGTATGAATAGGGCTGTCAGACAATACGAGATCATTTATAAAGATGCGTTTACATGGACAATTTTTGAGAATCAATTAGTGGGACAATCTAGACTGTGATGTGATGATTTTGTAACTCCAGTAATCTTAATGTGTCGTAATTAGGGCGTTCTGTAGTGTAACCATCGAAGATTCGATTTTGAGCAATACGTTACACTACTGCCTCATCTATGAGCGTTAAACTGTAACGTACCAACCTAAGCTTCGATTTTTAGCACTCGCTGCTGCTGACCTCGCACTTGCTCAATGTTAGATATAACTGTGCAAAGGCTCTGTTCATCTTTCTCATTGATGTAATGCTCGATTCTGAAGTGTTACAAAACAGACGAATACTCCCGAGAAGAGACCACTCCTACGAAAAGTATTGTCAAACTTATAACGAATATTGACTATGATATATCACGACCTGAAAACTGATAATTATTGCACAAAATTGGACTATTTATGTCAGAAAATGTCTTACAAATTTTGAATAAGTAGTATTTAAAATTTTGAATTATTAGCACCCCATGTGTGTCGTACATATAATATCAATTTAAATTAGATCAAAACAGCGATATCGCTACTCAAACATACTAAGACAAGTGCAGTGTCGCTTTTAGTTCAGGACGGTTGTTTATCTTATTTGACGTAACAAATTTATTTAGATCAATTTATATCCCGAACCGGTGATAGCTGTACATTTAATATAATCCTGTGAAATGACAAGATATCAAAGCGTGTAGAGTCCGACTTGAATAAAGTATGCTCTAATTTTGATGTATGCATGTGACTTTTTATTAACTGTTATTTGTTTATTGTTTCAGAATCCACTGTCAGTGGACTTAGTAATAAATATGCCGCAGGACGGTATACGGTTAATATTCGACCCGGTCGCGCAGCGGCTCAAGATCATTGAAATTTATAATATGAAATTAGTTAAGCTTAGGTATAGGTGAGTACATTTTATTTACTAGAATACGATTGGGAAGGTGAATTAAAAAAACAACGGAAGCGTCGAACTGTTCGACGCTTCTGTTTTAATTCCTAGATATTTGTCGATAGCATCACCAAGTTTCTGTAACAATATTTTCTATATTTGTTTGTCTGGAGACATCTTTAATTAAACCTGAGGCCGTCTTGCACTGTTATGATATTAATGACGTACAATCAAGCCATTATCAAGAGTGACTAGCTAACAGTACACGTTTATAGTTCACAATTGCACTTTCTATTTTGTTACTCAAATAATCCTAAGGGCAATCCAGCAAATCCGATGCGTTGGGAAAAAGTTCAGGCGCAGATCATAATGTCTGTACGGTATTTCTGATGCACAGGAGCTTACTGACTCCGAGTAGCTATTGAGAATTACTGGACAGAAAAACCCTATAATTTTTTAATGGCCTGATCGAAGTATTGAACTCAGGTCATCGGAATATATGCCTTATAATCTAGTCACAAAAGAAACGACGTTGTCTAGTTATTTTTGTACATCATGATTTAAATTGTCTATATATTTTCTACTTAAAGTATAAGTGTTCGTATCACTTAATTTATCGCGAGGATATTTATTAAGGCCAGACAGAATTACGATTCCACCGTTTGATGGAATTAATAGTCATGCGGTTCGATCACGTTCGCCGTGCGATATGGTATGATGAATTGAAAAAATAATACAGTCACGTCCGTCGCCATCGGTCGACGTATGATTTGCGACGTGTAAATAATCATTCCGAACGGGTATCTCTTCGACCTGATGACCTTTGTGCGGTAACCAGCCGCTGCAGATGTTCAGGGACGATGCTTTCGTATCTCCGCTGATTGTTTAATTAATTATTAATGTTTTGATCCTTGATGAATGTATTGCTTTCATTGTATTCAGAATTACAGCTATTTAGACGTTAATGTTGTTAAATAGTTTGAGAATAATTTGATTGAAAAAATATATGATTCGTTTTTTTTTATAGTTATCCTTATTTGTTCGCTTTGAACTTTTTCCCAATTTTTTTTTTTAGTCCAAATTATAGTTATATGATGATAACATAACAATTTTGAGTTTTTAAACATATATCAGATTAGTAGATATATATTGGATGTGGATTAGAAATTATGGAAACTTATTTGATATTCGTTGGTAACATGAAAATATATCTAATATAAATGATATCATGATATATTTATTTACCTATTATAGGTAATAACGTTATCTAAGAGTCGAGCATCAATCAGTAGCGTGAACTATAGATATTTATATTTAAATTGTAGTCAAAAAACGTGGTCAAAAGACTTGCGTTGCTTCTCGCTCCAACTTCATGGATTCGTGAAGGAAGATTTACGAGAAGGATATTTGATTATCAAAAATCTTGATTATTTGAAAGAACAGCTTTCAAATTTAAATCTTGCTGACTCCTATGACACGTTCTCTTCACTGAAAACCAACAACCCAACCAATTACCAACGTTATTCTGTGTTGGAAGATTGGTCTATTCGATGTAGTGTATCAAAATTTAATTTTATTATTCACAAGTATATCATTAACAAGCTTTCGTTTGTCGGATAGAATAGTAGCATGTGAACAAACGTCTCACCTTTTGTCTCATTATAATATTTAAAAATCCATTCATCAGAATTGGTAGCGGCTTTTCTGGTTAAGTTAAGCCGATATACATTTGATTTTCTTTTCTAGCGGTATGTGCTTCAACTCGCCAGAGATAACGCCATCTATCGAGCAAGTCGAACATTGCTTCGGAGCGACTCACCCCGGTCTGTATGACAGCCAGCGTCACTTGTTCGCGCTCAACTTTAGGGGTCTCTCTTTTTATTTCCCCGTTGATAGTAAATTTGAGGTACGTTTATGGTAATCTGGAATGTCTTATGTGTATATTTTTATTAGGTGCAAGCACGTTTGGGTAGATACTCATGATGTGTTCTACCGCCAAACAGCAATGCGTCATACCAGCATAATAGACATAACATCTTCATCTTATCAGGCCCATTATCGTTATCTGAATCAAAATTGAATTTTAACTGTATTTTTTGTACTAAATTGACTTATATATATATATATATACATACACATACATAGATTCTTCTTCTATGGATACTTCTAACTTAGAAATTCTTCATTAGGTTCAAGTACAATATTTATACAGACAATTCATAGCTTTTATTGATGCGTTGGATTATTGTTTTAGAATGTAATATAATTTCAGCCTGGATACGCGCACGGTCTGGGCTCGCTGCAGTTCCCAAACGGCGGCTCGCCCGTCGTCTCCCGAACAACGATATACTACGGATCACAACATCAGGTTAGTATAACATTAAGGCTATTGATCGGTTTTTTTGTCTTTAAACGTATAGTGCTACGACGATATTGTTGCTTTCACTAAATTTATATCAAGAACTCGTAGGGTTTAATGGTGTCAGTGCCCAATATTCTGCTTAGGATAGTTTTATATAACAAACTCTGTTCTTGTTACTTTGAAGACTATTTCTAGTTGGTAGTAGGGTTGTAAGAACTTGCTTAACTCAAATAAAACGATATTTCTAGTGTATTCTTATAGTATTTTATAATAACAATCGTTAAGTTTACACGGCGCCGAATGCAAATATTATATATCTCCACACACCATTTCCCGCCATAACGATTATCTGTCAACGTCTTATGTTGCAGATTAAAAAGACAATACTATAATTATTATTATACAAGTGACAGATATCCGTCTGTGGTCCACAGATAATAACAAATCATACAATATTCAATATCAAATACGACATTTTAATGGAATCTTACGCTATGTGCAAGCTCCTCTGGGTAGGACCCACCCTCTCATCAGATATTCTATTCTTTCTCGTTGTGTTTCGGTTTGAAGGGTGAGTGAACTAGTGTAACTACAGGCAAAAGGGACATAACATGTTAGTTCCCGAGGTTGGTGGCGCATTGACGATGTAAGGAATGGTTAATATTTCGTACAGTGTCTATGAGCGTTAGTGACCACTTACCATCAGATAGTCCATTTGCCCGTCAGCCTACTGATATCATAAAAAAAATCAATTTTTAAATGAATGAGATCATTATTGTATTTAAAACTTAACAATTTTTCACTAGTAAGCTAATTTTGACCAGATAGGTTGGATTCAATAAAGTTTTATTTAATAGTTCAAGTGGTCTCTCATTTAACGCGTACCGGTTTTGATAATCCGGTTATTCCGGTCGAGATGGGTTTCAAGGACGGCTTGATGTTTCCTAGAATGCTAGTAAATAGTAAATTCCATGTAGAATTCGTGTATCGGGTATTTATCACATCTGGTTTATTACAATCGATAAAAGTTACACCAGTTCTACCGATGACCTGGTGTTTTTGGTCTTTGGAGTCGGTTTGGAGGCTAAATCATCATGCTTCTCCAATGCGGTGTGCTACTCATCAGATATTCTACCGCCAAATAGCAGTACTTAGTATTGTGCTATGCAGCTAGCTATGCAGGGTGAGTGAGACAGTGTAACTACAGGCACAAAGGACATAACGAATTAGGTTCCAAGGTTTGTGGTCATTAGTGTGATGTAAGGGATGTTTATTATTTCTTACAGCACCAATGTCTACGGGCGGTGGTGACTACTTATCACCAGGAAATAACAATTTCTTTCCAACAAGGTGTTTCATTTATTTCATACAAATTTTCAGATATCAATATATACACGATACAATAATCTGATATTTCCAATGTTTTATATTTTAGCTAACACGGTCAGCCAGCGGAGGTCGATGCTCGGCTCCTTTAGCGGACTTGCCTCTCTCCTGCTACCGACACCAACTGCACCTGAGACGGTGCGACGTTCTCCGGTCGCCCACTGCGACGCTCGGATTACGCTTGCACATATACACAGAAGGTGAGACATATTGCTCACCTTATATTCTCGTATAGTTGACTTCGGTTTGAGGTTTAAAGAATTGAGCATCTTGTACGGCATTCAAATCAAGTCAAATCTAAATATACTTTGTTCAAATATAACTTTTGAATCGTCATTGTATAGAACTGTATTAAACGTAAATATAGATTTTGCCGAGAAGAACCGGCAAGAAACTCAGTAGATACTATTTTCCATCCTTTGCAATATAATGTCAGTTAAATACAATTATACATATATTTCGCCTGGAAGTCAACCAGTCCATTTAATCGAAATACTCGGCGCTGTTGTGTTCCGGTTTTATCGGTGAGTGAGCCCGTGTAACAACAGGCACAAGGGACATAACATGTTAGTTCCCGAGGTTGGTGGCGCATTGGCGATGTAAGGAATGGTTAATATTTCTTACAGCGTCTTTGTCTATGGGTGGTAGCTACAATCGGGTGGGCCATCGACCCGTCCGCTTACCTATATCCTAAAAAATAGAATTCATTAGCTACGTTCGGTATTCGATTCAAGTCGAAGGGCTTCCGAGCCAATAGAGATGTAACCGCCGGCGGGCTCTATAGAGCGCGGCGGCCCCGTTAGCGCGCTGACCCCCCTAGCCGCAGGCGCGCGCGCGGGCTCCCCGGCGGCGCGGCGGCGCGTGGTGCGCTTCGGCGACAGCTGCCAGGCCGTGTCGCGCGCGCTGGCGGCGCCGGCCCGCCTGTACTACAAGGCGGACGACAAGATGCGCATCCACCGCCCCACGGCGCGCCGCCGCCCGCCGCCCGCCTCCGACTACTTCTTCAACTACTTCACGCTCGGCCTGGTGAGTACCCGCCCGCTTTTCATTTATTTATTTTATCGATTATACTCGCTGCCTTCTGTTCACCGTCTTGAATAGTCTCGATCGCCCGTCAGCTGTGCGGGTATAAAAGTTGTCCCTGTCTGTTCTCCGAGATATCGGGCACGCGTACCTGATAGATCTCTCGATACTCATTTTAAATTGTTTAAAAAGTTTGTCATGCCCTGACATTACAGGACGTGCTGTTCGATGCGCGTACGCATCAAGTGAAAAAGTTCGTGCTCCACACTAACTATCCGGGTCACTACAACTTTAACATGTACCACAGATGCGAGTTCGAGTTGAACGTGCAGCCAGACAAGTGAGTTATTATTTCGTGATCATTTGTTATAAATATTTTGCCGATACTAACTTTTTGAAGTTAATGGTATCGCATTGTAGTTAAGATTTCTTACAAAGATTTCCTTGACAAACAATATTTATGAGTTATTTTTTACGATATCTACAAAATAGGAAGATCAAATAATAACCCCCCCCCCAGATGCGAGTCGAACGCGCTGGTGGAGTCGCTGGGCGCGGTGAGCATCACGGCGTACAGCAAGTGGGAGAGCGTGTCGCGCGCGCTGCGCGTGTGCGAGCGCCCCGTCGTGCTCAACCGCGCCTCCTCCACCAACACCACCAACCCCTTCGGCTCCACCTTCTGCTACGGCTACCAGGACATGATCTTCGAGGTGAGCAGCTCATGAGTGAACATCCTATCTATCTTTTATTCTTTAATTTTTCCTGGAAGAGTTCACTTTCTTAGCAATAACGGTGTATTAGTTATGTTATGTGTTATCGTCACCATTGTGATGGAATCCGTCGTAATTCTTCGCAGGTGATGTCGAACAACTATATTGCGTCGATAACTCTGTACCAGCCAGAGGGCACCCGACCTCACTACGCGGTCAGTTCCATCGCGTGACACAACAAGGTAAAATAGTAAACTACTTTTTTTTATAAACCCCTTATCCATAGTCGATGATTGAAATATATAATAAAACTATTTTTTAAAATTTACTTATAAATATTTTAATAGCTATAATATTTATTATCAGGTATCTCCAAGCAAAGGTAAAAAATTCACATCCTGAATGCAGTCGGTTTGTCAGTTATATACAAAATTAAAAAACACTCCACTCATGTGGCAACACTGCACCGTTCGACGCACGAACCTTCTGGCAATGTGACACATATCCCTTACAAAAACCAACCTAAGAGGTAACAGTATTTGAAAAAAAAAATGTGATAAAAACTGTGAAAAAAAAACTAAAAAAAAAATAAGTGAGTGACAGATCTCAAGATGGTGTGTATACGTTTATTTAATTCCTTAGCAGCAATGGACAGTAAAAAAAAATATTTTATTTAAAAAAAAAACATTTAAGATGATAGTGCGAAAGTTTCTCTTAATAATCATAATTAGTCAAATGTGTTCTTAAGTTTTACATATTGACGGGAAAATTTGAATTTTTCATTAAAAAAAAAACATAGTTTATAAGGAGTTGTAAATATTTTTTGACGTTCGAAAAAAAAAATATAAGATATCATAAAAATGTATTTTTTCTAAAATCATTGGACAATTTGCTAGAGCGTGTGATTATTGTGATAAAAATGGATACAAAAAAAGAAAAATGTGCAAATAATATTTTTTCTCGACAGCACCACAATTACGCCTCAAGTGGCTTTCTTAGTAGACTAGTTATTTAATTTATGTAAATATTACTCCGTAGGCAAATCTATTCGGCGTCTGAATATCCTATATACTAGGGACCTAGTTCGCTTCGATATACTATAAATCATACCATTTCAATAAATCGGGTCTTGTACATAACAGACTTATTGTTATTTAAAAAAAAAAAGTTATCTAAAAGACATTTGTAAGGTCCTCGAGTCGAATATTTTTGTCTATGGTATTATCGTCAATTTGACATTTATTTTATCGATGTCTATGGACTATTAATAATGTTGTTTTTCGATTTCTTTACAATTTTATACATAGCGTACGGTTAGCCGCGTATTCATTTGTAAAATTTAATTCATATATAAATTCATGTATAAGTCCATAAAATAGAACAAAAGTTCAAATTTCGAATACGCATTACATTATTGATATCTGACAGATTTGATACAAAAACTATTTTTTTTTTTAATAATCGACGGCATTAAAGCCTGCTTATAAATTTGATTAAATTCAAAAATCGAAACACTTTTGTAAGTGAATACGTGGCGTTATAACTTGAATGTCTTTTTTTAATCTACTTATTTCTCTTATTGCTCACCTCGTGCGCAATCTAGGTTTAGGAATAGGCTTTCTAATTGTGTGAATGCTTATGCAATGTATGTATGTGTGATTTTGATATAGATAATTGTCACAATATTTTTTTTTATTTAATTCGAATGGAATTCTGTAAAGTTATATTTAATAAAATAAATCTTTTTTAATTTGATATTTCCGATAAAGGCGCGTAAAATTATGTCACTGTCAAGTTTTGAAAACTCGAAAGAGATCGACGAAACAATTTATTTAATATAATTAAAATCTTATTTCTTTTTATTATTTACATATCTGCAATGTTAAATAAAAAACATCTAAATTATATTCAATTAATTATCTGTTATAATTTATTATATAAAATAAATAAAGATTCCATTCGAATTATCGTAAAAATTACAATACAATATGGTTCAAGCCAAAAACGACTTACAAATATTACCATTTTTATTATTAAGTTAAACAAATAGCTCAATACATGCGGAAAATATTACCTTTATCAATTGGACCGTGTAGAAATGTTTCAGGAGAAATAAAATCCACTTTTAAAAAGTAAAACTAAATTTTTACTTGACATTATTCTGACGTTGACATTTCAATAATTAACGGCCTTATTTAAAATCGTTGTTTAGTGGGTGCTTAGTTAAACTCAGTTTTTTTTTAATTGAAATATGACAAACGAATCAAAATATACATCATTTAAATAGACAAGAATGTAATTCTATAGAATCCTCATTTTGTAGGCTATATATTAAATATTAAATGAAAAGCTAGTAACGGTTCGGAAATAAGATTCTAACCGGCGACAAACTACTACTCAATAGTTAACTTAAGAATCATTGTTCCGAAGATTATCTATCTGCACTCAAGGAAATTTTTACATTTCATAATATTAGTATCGTTTTTTTTTTTTATTAATGTTACATCGGCAAAGGAAATGTTATTATGGTATTGTTTAACTGACCGCCCCCTTAACATTATTTAAAGGCGTAAATGTTTCGGCTTGTACGATATTGATGTTATTTACCTTGTATCTTGGTTCCTTATACAATATTATATAGAATGACAACTGACGTAATTAAACTTCAAATTGTACTATTTTATGATAACATATTCTAAAATAAAGAACTTATTTTAAATTTTAAGACAATTCCTGTATTCATCGTTATGCCAAAAAATAATTAAATCAATCCATACAGCCCAAGTAAAGAGTCTTGGTTTAATGAAGAAAAAAGTTATGTCAGTTGTCATTTGATTGATCATAGACATATAGACAGATTATATCAATATATAAATTGAAAGATTGACTTCTGTTCCTAATATTTTTTTATATATATCGCATTTTACATATAAACAGACCGGCACCGAAAACGTTAAGAAAGTAAATATTTAAGTAAATTTTAATTATTAATTATGGAAAGAATTTGATATATAATGTCCGTCAATGTAATGTGTTTAATATAAAAATTCCGATTTTTTTAAATTAACAGGCTTATGCCTACAGTCTGGTAGTTTTTTTAGATTTGACAATATAATTTTCAAATCCGATATCATAGAGACCGATAACATAGAATCTTAACACTCTCAATCAATCGAAACATAAAGGTGCAAATACTTACATATGAAGTTTATAAATAACATTCTTTTTTTTTTCATTTTGTTTAATTAATAAAAAAAAACAATATTATACTTAATATTTCTTTCTAATAAATTTTGTTGACGTATTAAAATGTTATCTCATACTGTGTGTGTCTGTTTGATGCGGTGATATTTATTTATTTATAAATTATTATTTTCTTACAGATTATATAACTAAGGGTTTAAATTATAGCGAAACTTAAATAATATAATGAAAAAATAAATGACAATATAATAATCCCGTAAAGAGATAGAATTAAAAATATCTATTTAACATATTAATTTGACAGGACTAGTGCTAGTCCTTTTTAACTCCATACACGAGAAAGAGGTAAAAATATTCTTACTTTCAGAAGTATAAAGACTTACAAAAGAATCGACAACATTATCGATTGTTTTGTGATATCATTTCCAAGTCAGTTTATTTAATTGATGCGATTTTCTATTTCAAATCGATAATGATGAAATATCTGTCTATGTTGTCTATGGTTATATAGAACGGCTTATAATTTAATCAATATTTTTACACAGTAGTCAAAATATATTTTACACGAATACTTTACCTCAATTTATTCAGTCATTTTGTATATTATGCCATCGTGCATGCGATTTTAGGATTCATTTTGTTGTTGTTAAAGTCGAAATTTCAATGAAATGAGCTTATATATAGGCTACATCGCTTACTGGCCTCGGTTGTGATGTTAGACAGTTGTAGGGCAATATGATACTTGGGTTTATTGCAATAAGGTCTTATATTGCTTTCCTTTGAAATATTCTTTGGACTCGAGCTGTTGTTTGTATTAGTATTTTGTTTAGTTCAGTTAAATCTCATAATCGGTTTTATTTCTACTGAAATTTATCTTGATAACCGATAATTTGATAGATACAGATAAAAAATGCGAAATAAAGATAAATGTTATTACATCGTTTACATCACGTATTGTTTCAAGTAGCAGATTTAAGATAACGGTGTCTTTAATGTTTGAGAATGTACGTTTCAAGTCCGTCACTGAAAGACGAAATCAATAAAAAAAATTAAATTAATCAAGATCGTTGACGTTTGTCATAGATTATCTGTGACTCTACAAAGGATTTATTTATTCATTGATTACAACTTATGATTTGATTTTGGAATGTTAATTTTTTTTTTCAGTTATATACTTAAGGCTCCATTTCGAGGAGTATTTCGAAGGATTTAAATAAATTATTTATGCACAAGTAATGTGTGATTGTCTTTGAGATAAGTGGCTGTGGTGCCATAAAAAAAAAGTTAAAAAATTGACAAATAATACCTTAAAAAAAGTATTAAGTGTAAGGTAGCATACGCTGCGCCCTCTTTAGTATTTAACGGGTATATCTTTTTTTAAATCGAAATCTGTATAAATAAAATACTCATAATACTTTGCTTGAAATTAATTTCAATGAAATGTATTACATGATAATGAATTAACTTTCTATAAACACGGGCAAGTTTTTAAGTGACCTTTCATTCATACAATAAATAGATACATAGATTTAAGTTTATCGAAATACCTGTATTTTTGTAGATATCCGTTAAAATACTGAGGAGGTATTTTTATAAGAATTAGCTTATGTTTTGTCTCGCTGTGGCTTGTACTCGTCACAGTTTAATCACTTAATTCATAACGTTCTTTGTATATTCGTTATGCCAGCCTGATGAATAAAACACACACGTATGGCAACCCTAGTTGATAAAAAAAAACGTCATAAGATAGAACGAGACAGCTATATAGTGTATATAACTATCTCGTTCTATCGTTATTGGTGAATGTATAGGGCTGGCATAAAAGTCGTATAATATAACTAATAGTATATATATTACACGTGTAGAGGTGTTATATTATGCATTTAGTCATACAAAAACTTTATGATTAGGGAATAGACGAGACCCACTTATGAATGGTATATTTTTTAATTAAATAAACGAATCAAGAGTTATAAAGCATACTTTTTTTCTTTTAAGGCTGTATATATGAATTCTCATCTGGTTTTAAGTGTTGACATGTCCGCTGAAATAATACTAAAATAATAACATAGCCAATATTTTATTTATTCCTAGATATATTGTTGTAAAATTGTTGAAATACATTTGTTATTATTATGTTTGAATGCGAATCAGTAATTTGTGTTTTTGTGATTTTTACTACCTAAGCGTTTTATCGATAGAATTAATTAACAAAAAAAAAACATTAATAACAATATTTCAATCTGTCTTATTGTCAAATGTTAAAAATACATTCCGTTATTTAAATACAGATTAAAAATGTAGGTATATTAAACGTTAAAAATTGTGAACAATGTAGTATAAATCACAGAAACACGTTTAAATGAGTTTATCACGAAATAATAATAGAAAAATGAATTGATCGTTGTGTGCTGTAGCAATAATTTTGTTTTGGATAGTGAAAATAATTTTGCTGTGTGTGATGGTTATTTGTAGCTGCAAAAGTTGAAGGGTTTTATCATATATTATCTTAATTTGAGGATCTAGAAAAAGAAAATTGAACAGTTTTTCACATAGTAATTAATAATCAAAATGTTAATTATTAATAATAGTGGGATATACTCGTGTTACGTTAAATTTTAAAATTGCAAAAAATATAAGTTGGCAGTATATGTTTGGTTCGTTTTCAATTTATACATAAAAAAAATATAAATCAATTTATACACGCCGAAGAAAGCTTTCATATAATTTTATCTGTCACGTCTCAATACAATTTAATTAAAGTATAATATCATTTCACAATTTTGAATGACTAAAAATTTAGGGAAACGTTTTGTATTTTATTTTATTTTATTATGATTACTGTTTTGCATCTGGAAATATATTGGGAATGGTTTTTTTATCTGTTCTACTTTGAATCTATTTTTTATTTACCAACTTTTGCAGCTAAATTTGAATTAAAAAAGAAATGTATCCATTAAATATAATTCATTATTTATTATATTTTAATATCTAACATGACATAAAGTACTTTGTAAACAAAAATCGTTACATATCTCTTTGAAGATTTAAGACTTCTTCATGTGATGAAAATAATTGTACTTTCTTTTAGCAATGATCAGTTTACGATAATGCCCAAATCACATCACACATCAGCTTATATTGTAATTATAATGAAATTAACGATACTATGTATTGTTTTGGGTGACGTCTTATGTCAAAAAAAGGCGGGAAATATAATGTGAAAATCTAAAGCAATGCCAATGATATTGTAACTCTAGATACGGTTTTGTTCTTAATTTTTTTTTGGAATACGTATTAAAATATTGATGCTTAAAAGTAATTTTTTTAATAGTATCTCTTTAATTATGACACTAAAAATAAAAACGTGTATTTTTTTTATACGAAAGATTGACTCGTCTTAATAATATTTGATTACGTATCTAGAGATAAAACATCATTGGTTTACACCACAGATTATGTCAATTCTAATTAAATTAAAAGTGTATAATTTCATTTCGATTTTTATATTAAATTGTGTTTAATTATTTTTTATTTTATTGTTTATACAGCGAAATTTGGCTAGTTTATGGCTATGCAATACTTAAACATTTTGATTGGTGTCTGTGGCTGCAAGTAAATAAGCTTTATTGAAACCCGTTATGTTCGTTACTTCATTTAAAAATTCTCATCTTTTTAACTCTTGTTGCATTTGATGGGTTAAAAACGTAGTGAAATTTCGTTATTACAATTAATTTTAGTAAACTATTATAAAAAATTGACGATTAATCCTTTTGAAATTATAATTTTGTATTTCAGTAAAGTGGGTTAATAAAAAAAAAAAGAAACTGTCTCAAAAAATACCAAAAATCAATAAAGGATTTCATACCGAATTTTGTTTTTTTTTTTCATGATAATTTTTACAAAACTATATCAGGTGCAGTCGAATACTTCGAAGTTTTACATCGTGGTAGGGCTTTGTGCAACCGCGTCTAGTTAGGTACATATGACATATTCTTCCGCCAAACAGAAATACTTAGTAATGTTGTTTTGGTTTGAAAGCTGATTGAACCAGTGTTACTACAAGTACAAGAAGTAACATCTTAGTCCCTTAGGTTGCTGCATTTGTAAGGAATGGTTAATTTATCTTTAAGCGCGTTTGTTTAAGGGTCGTTAGTAGTGGTGGTAACTATTTATCGTGAGACATTTGTCCATCTGCCTACGTAGATAATAAATACCATGGTTAGCTTTGATACGTCTGACTATACCGGATATTTTCTGTATTTATTCATTTATTTTTGGATAAATATCATTTCTGGTACGTTATATAGTTAAGGGTAATTAAATTCTTAGTTTGATGGCTTTTAGTTGTGCTGACAGGGCACAGATTATTTCGCCAATGTCACGTAGGAAAAATAAACAAGTTCATCGGATTCAAAAGAATGAAGCTTACATAACACTATGAGTCATTCAAAATGGCAAAGATTAAATATATTATGCCAGCTTATCAGATGACGAAGCGATATTAAGATTATTTATTTAATGTAATAGTATGATTCATATTTAGCCTAACGTTTTAATAAACGTTTTATAAACAAACAAAAAAATATATATTTATCTATTTATTTAAATATAATATTGGTTTAAAAATATTATACATTACAAAAACTTAACTAAATTGAATTAAACAATTAATAAAACCTGAATATCTAAAAGTTTTTGATTATGATGATATAACAAATTATTTAATGTCTACAAAGAATCGTCACTAGGCTGTACTGTTGAGTGACTTTTGCCTGAATAAGGTGGATATATACTATACGATTGGCGGGAAAAGAAATACTTACAAATTAATAGAATTTTATAGAATGTCTATGAACTTTCACAAACCACTCGTCCGTTAATTGCCTTCTTTTCTATCCTTGACAATTTGATAAAATATTAAGCTAAAGAACATCGAGAGTCAAGACTCGTTACTATTCTTCGCTGCAATAGTCCACATAACTCCCACTTTTCACAAACCTAAACCTAAACCTAACTATTATAGTTAGGTTCAAATACGTGTAACCTGCTTCTTGTGTATGTTCTTTCAAAATGTAATCGAACTTATGAAGAGAGTAAGTTAGTGGCTACATACCTACTGGATTTTTAGTATACGTTTTGTATACTTAAAAATGTACATGTACTACCAACAATGTACATGCACTTGCTAATTAGTGTTTTGTTTAATTAAAAGTAATTCGAACGATCCAAAGGTCAATTTGTTTGGAATTTTTATAAAGGTTCAAAGTCATTTAACCCGTCTAGGATTCAGTTAGCGGTGTTAATTAACAATGTAGAATATTAGTATGAGAACTATGACGAAGTACGTCAGTATAGCATTGCTACATCGTTGTTTTTGGTTAGAATATGATACTGCAAGAGTCTAGGTTCCAATATTTTTAGTTTATGGGACCAGCTTTCTCCGGTGGTTTTTACAAGTACCGTCAAGAAAACAGTTTACTCGCAATACTCCTCCCAGACCCCCGTTGAAGTCTCTGAGCTGTTGTCACTTTCCAGCAGGTGAGTGTCCAGCTTTTGTAATTGCTTATTCTTTATTTACAAAAATGCAAATATTTTTATTAAAAGATGATTAAAAATGCATTATAACGCACTCGCTTCTAGCGCTTTTTTTATCGTAACATTACTGATCGAGGACTGCAGTAACTAAACTCTTTTATCTTCTTCGCCAAAACATCTCAACGCGCTTGTAACATGTAATTACTTTACTTGGTGGTAGAGCTTTGTACGAGTCTGGTAGTTACCACGCACTCATCAGGAATTCTGCCGGAATACAGCAATACTTAGTATTGTTGTGTTCAGGTTTGAATTGTGAGTGAGCCAGTGTAACTACAGGTACGAGATACATAACGTCTTAGTTCCCAAGGTTGGTGACACAACGAATTATTATTATTTTTTACACATCCAAGGTGGCCTATTTGCCGGTTAACTTACAAATATAAAAAAAAATGACGGAAAGATAACATTAAGACAAGTGATAATATAACATTTAAATTCAGGCTGAATAGCATAGGTCATTGCTTCTAAAAAAAATTAAACTTGACTTGTTAGACATGATTCGTTCAGGTCGTTATATAAGCATCTTATCGGATAATGTAGGGTATATACTCATTTATATTTATGACTAGCATCCGCCTACATACCTGGGGTGATCCAGCAGGTGTTAAGGACCCTTAATGTACCCCTGACAACGCGTATGATATTTGAATGATGATTAATTGAGTAGAAATAAACAAACTTACTTCCAAATTTATTATATAGTTATGATTATCATTACATAACAGACCTTAATTTTTTATTATATAGGTAGGTGGACAGGCAAATTAGCTACCTGATGGTAATTTTGTAATAAATTTGATGGATTGTAATAAATTTTGAAATTAGTGAACTGATTTTAATAATACCCTTAGAAATATTTTTATCGTCTTTATCCAAAAGTAACATAAGCTATAGTTTTATTTCAGGAGTAATAAGATTTAGGTATGAAATTATATTTGTAAAGTCAGAAGAATTGCGCTACCGAGCTGCTGAATATTCGTTAGCCTATGTATGTCTGTACTAACTCTTAGTGTCATAGTCCATTAATATTGAATGATAAGCGGGAACTGCCGCGTATTGCCGTGCGCGACCCGTGTGAACTTGAAAACTAGGCATACAATACAAATAAATTTTTCATTATATTTTTTGGCTTCCGATTCCGATTCGATTGTATTAGGTTTTTTTTTTATGGCATTGGTTGGCGGACGAGCATATGGCCATGGGTAAGTGGTCACTACCGCCCATAGACAAAGCCGCTGTAAGAAATATTAACCATTCCTTATACATCACCTATGCACCACCAACCTTGGGAACTAAGATGTTATGTGATCCTTGAGCTTGTGATTACACTGGCTCACTTACCCTTCCAACTGGAATACAAAAATACAGAGTACTGTTATTTAGCGGTAGTCTGATAAGTGATAGATACCTACCCGGACGGGCTTGCACAAAGTCCTACCACCAAGTGAAGTATTTGTACCGGATTGTACTGCATTTTGAATCATTTGTACCTCAAGGGGTGAGAGATATGCGGGTGCAGATATTGGTCAGCAAAGGGTCAACAATATTTATTTAGCTTTGGTAGCATTAGTTTTAACTCGTTCGTTCCAGTTTGTACCGCCGAGTATTCGGGTTTGGTTACCTAAATACCTTTATTTTAAATATGTAATACTTTGGCACGGCGTCTTGTCGCTTATCAAAAGCGCTCGTTAAAATCGCAGGCGGATCTACAGCGAGCGACCTATCGCGCTTGGGTTTTAGTTCTTATAGTTACATACCGAATACTGATCGAAGCGAGCACGGCTGTGTATCACAAATAATTGTGGTCAAGGTACAACAGTACTATTCTATGAAAAATCGCTTAGTTTCTCACTCGAAATATTGATATCGATTTACAATGACACATCATGTAAATGTTATAATAATTACAGTCAAAATCACATTTATAATTCATGACATTTCATGATCGTGTTCCGCAATCCGTTTAGAAACTGTTCAAACAGAATAGGGCTCTCCATTTGGCATTTACACGAAACAATTTTTCTACGCATGTTTACGAAGATGCCATCGACTGTCAGTTACAATATGCTATTTATTTTACACACTACATTGTATCCGTAAGCAGAACGTATCGTTTCTTGAATATATTAACCCGGAATTAGCCAATTAGTTTATTATTATAATTGCAACGGTAATAATTCAAAAAACGTGAGAATCAGGATTTAGAATTTGTATAGGTACATCTCTATTTAGTATAAAGAACATCGCTTCCCGCCGTTTGTATGCTCAGATCTTTTAAACTAGGCAACGGATTTTCATGCGATTTTCAAGAATAAGCAGAATGATTCTAGACGAAGTTTTAAATGTATATTATAGTAAAAAAAAGCCAAGCTCAATTTTGTTAGCCGGAAAAAAATAAGAATTTTTATGTTTGTTCTTGAAAAGTTATATAAAGCCTTTATGGTACGTGAAACCGAGACGGGTCTCAGTAAAAGTATCTTCAGGTATTTTTATGTTTTTTGTTTATGGTTAGTGGAAACAATAGTAATCCGGTTTTTATAACATACAGTTTTTATTTAAAAATCCGCTGGGAATTCATAAAATAATACATTGTCTATGTTTCACTAATTTAATTATATACGCATAATGTAATGTTCCCGACTTCTTTAGAAAATAATACATAAAGCTTCGGTGATAATGTTTGCTAGTATAAATATAACTTAAGAGTCCTCGGACATAGAACTCACTCATATATATGAATGTCAAATATTAGATAATATATACCAGAACTAATATGAGACAATGAGATTTAGACATAGACAATTTGACTACGTTTTAATAATATGATATATTCCTAACACGTCAATTTCTATACCAGACAATCGTCGTGACAGTTGGTATACGTTTGATCACAGATAATATTTTAGCTCAAATTTTATCGGATAGTTAAACCATTGCATCCAAGCAAATATAAAGAGGCATTAACGGTATAAAGATCCGAGATGGCCCAGTGGCTAGAACGCGTGCATCTTAACCGATTATTTCGGGTTCAAACCCAAGCAGGCACCACTGAAATTTCATGTGCTTAATTTGTGTTTATAATTCATCTCGTGCTCGGTGGTGAAGGAAAACATCGTGAGGAAACCTGCATGTGTCTAATTTCAACGAAATTCTGCCACATGTGTATTCCGCCAACCCGCATTGGAGCAGGGTGGTGGAATGCTCCAAACCTTCTCCTCAAAGGGAGAGGAGGCCTTTATCCCAGCAGTAGGACATTTACGGGCTGCTAATGCTAAATTAACGGTATTCGTTTGTATATTATGGAACATGTAAGGTTATTTAATATAAAAAAAAATTAAATACAAAATTTTTTTATTTTTAAAAACGGCTTATATACATTAATTATAATTAAATAAAATAAAATAACGGGAAATTGTATTAAAAAAAAAGTATAAAGTAACTTAAATGTATTAGTCCGCGAACCCACGTATGAATTTTACTAATGCGTACATACATTATCATATATCTATCTGTATATAAGCCTCCATCTAATATGTATAAATAAAAAAAATAGTATATTCTCTTTTTTTTGAAAATACAGTGTTGCCTTTATTTTGATCTAGTGAAATTTTAGCTATAACAATTTTATTAACCTTTTCAATTAGAATCATTCACATAAATAATTGCACACAAAATAATAAACCACAAATAATATTATTAATGTAAAGTATTTTTTTATATTGTAGATAGGTATTGTGCATTATTATATTATGTAATTGTATCTCTTCCATATTTATTTTGCAATCAGTTCTCTGCCCAAAGGTTGCTGGGAAGAGATCGCTGCTTTAGCGATCAGGCCACCCGTTGCACCTCATGCAACTTTTGTTAATCCAAATGTCAAATATAGTTTTAAGTATTGGTCTGCATAAAAGAATAATGAAATCAATATACGAAAAAGGTTTTACATCACCCAAAGTCTTATTAGTTTTTCATTATTCTTGATCTTGCAGCTGAAAACTAGATGAGTGCTGTTGTCATCATTCGACGAACTGTATTGAGTCCCACAAGGAAAATATCTCACGAAATAGTTTCGCAAGTAGCAAAAAATACAAGCAGACAGATCAAATTATTGTTTTTATTTACGTAATGGTTTACTACAAGTTTTTTTTAACAATAAATTTTAAACAGTGTCACTCAATGAGCTGTGATTTTGCATTTTTATTATTGTTATGATTTATGACATTATAAAGTACGAGTTGTCGCTCGCGGCTTCGCGTGTAAATAAATAATAAATATTGGACAACATCACATACATCACATATATCACAAAAGATCAGAAAATCAAGCATGTGTTGAAAGGTTTGACCAGAAAGAACAACAGACAGACTACTTACTTTCAAACTTATAATATTAGAAAGACAAAATTCAAATGTTTTATTGGGAAAACGAAGGTTTGTTTAATATAAATAAAATAGAAAAACTTAATAAGGTTTAATTTCTGTCGCGTTAGTTTCCACAACAAATATAAGTTTGGAGACAATGAAATAAATCCGTTGCAAGGCTCCGCACTGTTAGAATCGACCTTGTGTATATTAAATCGTGTAGGCCGCAGAAGAATAAAATCACAAATGCCTTATTAGAGTAGGTTTCGACTTTTGTCTTCCGGTGACGAGCTGGATGCGGTGACTAAAATCGATCGTAAAAATGGTAATTCGAAAGCGATCGTTACATTAGCATTAGCATTAGCAGCCCGTAAATGTCCCACTGCTGGGATAAAGGCCTCCTCTCCCTTTGAGGCGAAGGTTTGGAGCATATTCCACCACGCTGCTCCAATGCGGGTTAGCGGAAAACACATGTGGCAGAATTTCGTTGAAATTAGACACATGCAGGTTGCCTCACGATGTTTTCCTTCACCGCTGAGCACGAGCACAAATTAAGCATGAAAATTCAGTGGTGTTACATTTAAACCCGCAATCATCGGTTAAGATGCACGTATTCTAACCAATCTTTATTCTGCTGAAAATTTTCAAAGACTTAATCGCTTGCATTTTTAATACATTGTGGTAATGGGGGGGTGCGCACAGTGAGTAGCCCTTTAGGAATGAATACGATACAAACAATTGTTTTTTTTATAACTAATCAGTTATTGTCTTGTTTAACTACTAATCTTTACTAATATTATATATTTGAAAGACACTTTGTCTGTCTGTTACGCAAGATTTGACAGCTAGTATAAATTTGTTTCATTCGCCCACAGACAAATCTACCGCTTTTGACAAATTCTCATAGTCCTGACTGCAGAAAATAATTTGTTCACAATAATAAGCTATTTCTACGATAAACTAGAGAAATTGAAAGGGCTATTTCGTAAGTTTACAATATCTGATTTATAATTATAACCTAACTTCCTCCTCTTGTAGGGCTACCGTACCTTCAGGGATCGCACGTAATGTTAATTTTATAAAAGTTATGTTAAAAAGTCGGCTCTCGGTCTGCTTAGTCCGGTAGTTTCATAATCTCGCAATTTCAGAAATTATTTTTAAAGTAGATGAAAATCTGGCTACGCTCAGGTAAAATAAATTAAACTAAACGAATACGGTTTATCATTTATGTTTCATTTAACATATAACTTTTCAGAAACCACGTATAACATAACCCGTAAACGTCAAACATGGCCGCCCGTTGAACTGTCATGTCATTGAATTTTATGGATTTAATATCGAAATATCTTGCTTATGAAATTTTGCGAATATATATTGTCGAATAAAAAATAATTATTTTTTAACGATCTATAATAGTAATAAAAATAATGTAATTAAAAATCTATTTATCATAAATTGAAATTACAAAGGATTTTTGTTTGTATATTTCAATGCGCTAATTTAAGTAATTACTAGTCGGATTAAGATTTTTTTTGCGTTAGTTAATTTATTTATCAGTTTCTATTGATTAAGTATACATACACTCATAGAACATCACGCACTAGAAATAAAGGGAGAAAGACCGCACCGTCAAAACTATTGAATTTAGAAAGCCGAAATTAAAACATAGATTTATTTTACAACGTAAGCATATGCTAAAGAAGGATTTTCGGAAATTTCATATTTAAGGAGGAAAAGATATCGTTATATTTTGTCTTTGTTTTTTTTTCTATACCATAAGACATACTAATCCTCCTTAGAGCCTAATTATCATATCATACATGTTTATTTAACATTAACCTTTTTTTTAAATGTTATTGTGTCTTTGTAAAAAAAAAATTAAATAATGATGTGTCATATTCTTTCAAAAGTTTTTCGCGCCTTTTTGTTAACCATTCTACCGTAACTTTAAAATAACGTTAAGAATATTTTATTCATATATGTTGTATATGTAATCCCAGCTTTAAAATTAACATTTCTATCTATTACTAGCTGAAAAGCACTCTTGAAAATTAAAATAAATTCGGTCGGTATAAACTAGGTTACCTGTTCAAAGGACTGAGCAACCCGTATTCCAGATATTTACTCAAGAGCATCTAAACATTTAAATTTTGGTTAATAAGGTTACAGTTATTTTTGGTGGCATTGCTTTTTGCAAACCTGCCAGGGTAGGTACCACCGATTCATCACATACTATAATGCCTAGTAAGTGTTATTGTGTTAAAGTTCGAAGGTACTCACCCTAAAGGGACAGAACATTTCACTTCCAATTGGTGGCGTATTTAAGAGGATAAGAGGTGGTAATCTCTTACAGTTCCAAAGTCAATGGGCGATGGTAATTACTTATCCTCAGATGGCCCATCAGACACTAATAAAAAAATGTCGTCAAATATAATCAATATGTTTTTTTTGGCAATTATCATTGTCAGTCGCGTACACTCACAGGGTAATACAAAGTTGGTTACATTCAGAAAAAACTGGTATTATATATTTACCCTACTATTTGTAGCTTTCAGATCCATATGTAGCAAATTAACAGTGGCTGCAGAATCTCGCCTCGTAGAAGAGTGATTATAAGGAAATCAAAGGAGTAATTAATGTATAATTATGAAAACGAACCATTTCTTGTATAGTCTGTTTGAAAAAAAAACAATTTTTTCTTTTTTTTGAAGTCGCTTTTTATGTTATTTATTTGTGATATACAAGCATATAGATATATTTTATATTATAGTTTGTTGCTTATTCTTTGGATAAAAAAGTTGATGGTTATATTTCAAGAATCTGATTAGTAATAAAAACTATGACGCCATCTTGTATCTACGAGTATGTCTTATCCTAATTTTTTTTATTAATATTTTTTCGGCAGACTTGATTCGTTGCCAGTATTCAAGTCTTGTTTTTTTACTCCATTCATTCGTACATTCATTTATCTCGAACGTATGTAATAATTTTATATTATTTATGTACTAAATTATACTCTCAAAATACAATATCGGTTCTTGAAAGAAATCGTTCTTTTGCGGTAAGGCTTCTGATTAGACAATAATGTTACTTTATTTTCAATATACCTAGCTATATTGTTCTAATATCAATAAAGTGTAATCACATATGTGCAAACATATCTGGATAGGCACCACCAATTAGCCTGACAGTGTACTGCCAAACAGCAAATATTTATATTATTTAGTATTGTTGTTTGGCAGCATCACAGCCAAGTAATATTAAGTATAACCAGTGTATATCATAACACTGGTATACTTTAATTAATTGGGACAAGGGACATGACACCTTTGTTACCAAGGTTAGTGGACTTTAGCGATCTAGGGAATGGTTAATATTTATCACTTAACAATGGTTGGAACATTTTGCTCGTCTGCCTATAAATATATATTAAAAAATAATATATTATAATTGTCTATACTGTATGTTTGAATGTCCATTCGTTCATTCATATTTATACATATTGTAACGTACGTAAATATAAAATTTAAAACGTTTACCAAAAAAAGGATTTGTTTGCTAATAAATGTTGGCAAAGTTTACAACATATCTCGATTTTAGATAAGATTTTTTTTTTTAATTTCGGCTAATAGACGATAATAAAGCCGAGAGGGCCCAGTGAATAGGGCACTAAACCCTCCGAGCAGAGCGCATACATAATTTGTTTTCTCTCCATCTAGCTTGAGTATCTTTCTAAATGTTAATAAAGTAAAGAAACAGCTTTTAAATATGCGACTACTAGGCTAAAGCCTCCTCGCCCTTTGAGAAGAAGCTCTGGAGTTATTTCCAAATCTTTTTAACGGTTTATCCTGTAAGTAAAGAAAGGAAAATAGTTAAACACGAATCTTGTAAGCAATCATTACATAATTTTCATGTCAAATAAAGTAATTTGTGTTTATAAATTATGCCGCTGAAAGAAAAACACGCGAAGATACCGAAATGCTCGGGATAAAGTCTAACAAATATGTTTCCACAAACGCCCATTGGACTAATGTTGGAATAACCTTTCACACAATCCCCTTAAAGGGAGAGGAACTTGGCCCAGCTAAGGGATATTGTTTTTACTTACAGTATTACTATATTTTTTACTTTAGATTATAAAGTTAGCTATTACATAATGAATATCAATCAAAATAATTGCATACGTAATCTACCTTTAACGAAAGATATTTAATATTTATTAAAAAACACTGCAACTAAGTTCATATTTCAAAAACAATAACAAAAAAATATATCATAATTTGTATCCAGTTGCGTTTGTGTGTGTGTTCATATATTTATGTGTAGATACAGGTTCACAATAACAGTTCCCAGCCTTCGATAGTTAAGTGTTCGTGTGTGTGAACGCCACATTAATTCTTGTTTTGGTATCAAACGACGCATGTCTCGTCTTCCTTCTACGCGCTGCCGTTCTTTAAAGGGATTCTGAATCGATTAATATTGTTTCTGGTATTATCTTTGTAATTATTATTACACTATGTTTTGTTTATATGAGCCGAGATGGCCCAGCGGTTAGAATGCGTGCATCTTCACCGATGATTTCGGGTTCAAGCCTAGGCAGGGACCACTGAATTTTCATGTGCTTAATTTGTGTTTATAATTCATCTCATGCTCGGCGGTGAAGGAAAACATCGTGAGGGAACCTGCATATGTCTAATTTCAATGAAATTCTGCCACTTGTGTATTCCACCCGCATTGGAGCAGCGTGGTGGAATGCTCCAAACCTTCTTCTCAAAGGGAGAGAAGGCCTTAGCCCAGCAGTGGGAAATTTACAGGATGCTTATGTAATGTAAATGAAATGTATGTTTTTTAAGGGTATGTCTTAAAACTGTTGAACAGTAGAGCTCGTCGATATTGGAAATCGATTTACAGTAATCGTAATAATTTATTGCGTCTTATTCTGCACGTTTCGATAATTCACTTATTATCAAAATAATGATTAATTCTTGTTAAGAAAAAATTATCGAACTGTTTTATCTATGTGTTTTGTTCACCAATTATGTATAATTCTGTTATCTTGTTTCTATATTAATTTTAGTATCTATGTACCGGAAGTAAAAAAATAACTGAAAAGATAAAATATAATAATTCAAAACTGTTCGATAATGTCAAGTCACGTTGCCGAATTAGCTTCGTTAATGCGTTTATGATGGTTTCAAATAATAATAGATGTACCATTCAATGAAAAATCGCTACCTTACATTTGTTTAACAACTCTAGTGAGGCATTTAATTTCGAGGACGCCAACGCTTTCCACATTATTTAACTTAGCGCGGGTGTTCCTCAAGGTAGCGTGGTTTTTCCTCTGTTCTTTTTAATCTTTATTAATGCTATTCCTGCCGTTATTACTTCCAAGTTTCAAGTTTATGATCAGCAGCCTCAGCATCAGGTGTCTTTGGTATTAACGGAATAGGTTTGTACGAGAACATATGATTGAATATTTGGATAAATGTAATGGATGATATTCCTACGATAAAGTTTGTATGCGTTTAAATATTTAAATGAAAATAAATCTGTTTATCTTCATGTACTTAGTTATTTAAATTTTTAATGATTGTACGTGTCTGTCTCTAATTTATAAACATTTGTAAGTATAATGAGCTTACCTTTTATATATAGTAAGTTCACTTTGATTTTTTTTAATCTTATTAATTTCCGGTAAAATAAATAAACATTATTTATTTCTATAATTTTTAACACATCATTTTGTAATGTTTTAATTTCCATGTGTAAAGTAGGTAAACTGAACCGGAAGTTAAAAATAATTGAAGAGATTAATGTTAATTGATATAATTCGGCTAATCTTATCATCGATATACAACCAGACATAACTTCACAAAAAATCACATCACATCACAAATAGTGATAAGATTTGATAAAGAAAGTGTTTTTTGTTTTTAATAACTGTTTCCAGCTGCTTCGCCCTCGGCAAGCGCGAAATGGTAGGTAGGTAGGTGCTACACGCCGAGAAAGAAATTAATAAGGATCGGAAAATCCAAGCGGAAGTCCACGAATGCTTTACATAATTTAATCCTGTCCAAATCAGTAGCCTAGTAGAATAACTGTTCAGCTTTGGAATATTGACGACATTTACTTTTTTAATCAGAAATATTTTTATTATACTTTATAAATACGTTATAAGACGTACAACAATATTTTGGATTGAACACGTTCCATCCAAAATATGGTTGTGTGACATTGTAGCCGGGGTGCTCTCTCTAAAGGGCAACAGTTTTATTTAAATATTATGATGATAATATCCCAAAAATATTAATATAATTATGAGATCACTAATTTCGTGTTTTTCTATGAATGTTTCTTACTCAATAAAGCCAGAACGAATCTGAACGGCTGAACGAATCTGAACGATATAGAAGATAGTCTGAAATAGCACATTACAGCACAGCACAGGTTACTTTTTATCCCGGAAAAAAGTACCTAACACTTGAAATATTGCACTACCCCCCAATATGGGGATGAAGACGTGGCCCGAAATCAGTCTGATAGAAGCTATGTCTAGCATCAGTATGAGAATCACCATAATCAAGAAGTGGGAGAATTAGGATTTGAACAAGAATATTTATTTTAAACGACAATGTTGTTGAAGAGTTTTGTGAATTATGACAGAACTAGCTTCTTGTAAGTTTCATTAATATTCTTAAATTATGATAAGTTATTTAAGTTAAGACAAAGATTCTAAACAATATCTTTGTACTTAATAGACCACCACTATTATAACGCAGTAAGGATATTATAGGAAGATTAAAATTGTCTCAGTCATATGTATATTTACATTACATTAACAGCATGTAAATTTTCCACTGCTGAGCTAAGGCCTCCTCTCCCTTTGAGGAGACGATATGAAGCATATTCCACCACGCTGCTCCAATGCGGGTTGGTGGAATACACATGTGGCAGAATTTCGTTGAAATTAGACACCTGCAGGTTTCCTCACGATGTTTTCCTTCACCGCTGAGCACGAGATGAATTATAAACACAAATTAAGCACATGAAAATTCAGTGTGCTTGCGTGGGTTTGAACCCGAAATCATCGATTAAGATGCACGCGTTCTAACCACTGGGCCATCTCGGCTCATAACGCATATAACGGCTATCAAAAATTTTATTGCCTGAGATTTTAATGGAGACGGAAATACCAGCCCTATTCCGATCTACTAGTAGCGGCGATGCGACATCACACAAAATTGGTGATACAATTGTTGATCATAAACATTGACTAGAAATTTGAATAAAATCGGTAATAGCATTAATAGAAATTAAAGATAACAAAGGAAAAACCGCACTGCCTTGATGAACACTCGAGCTAAGTTATATATTGTTGAAATGATGATAAATGAAAATGATTGTTGCAATCATTGATGTCTTGAAAAAGATAGCTAAGATTTTTCGTAGCATTGCTCATCTAATAGAGTGTCATTTGAAACCATCATAAATGTCATCCACGAAGTTAAATGCGTTACTAAAGTTTTTCAACAAATGTAAGGTGACGAATTTTCGTATATACACAAACATCTAATATCATTTGATACCATCATAATCGCATTAACGAAGCTAATTCGACAACGTGACGTGTGATTATCGAACCATTTTGAATTATCATTTATCTTCTCAGTTATTTTTTAACTTCCGGTACATATATATTAAAATAAATAATGAAACATACATATTTACATTATTGGTGCTTTTAATTTTATCCTTAGTAACCCTACGAGTATTTCAGCAATTAAAATTTATGAATTTGTTAATGATTCTGTCAAAATGATTTAGTCAAACTTTTTGAAAGAATTTTAATTTAATTTAGCGTGTAACGATGGGGACGACATATAGGCTGCCTATAAAGGCCCCTTAAAAATACTAGAATAAAAAAAAATATATTTTCATTGAAAACAAGTAAATGAAAATGTTTATTATACTATAATCTTGCTTTCAAACAAACTCTGGAATGGCTTTGGAATTTGTTTAATCAGGTACGGTATTGAAGAGGATAATGTGTCATAACATATCGGACATCTTACTATAAATTTCAAGCGAAGTTAACAGCTCGGAACATTTATAGTATCTCTTTGTTGTCTCACGAGACTGTGCGTGCGTTTGTCTGTATGCGCTTGTGACGTCATCACGTTTATATTCCAAATTTATTAGTCCGAAAATTCTTATTGCTAAATAGAAATTATTATATTGAGATATACTTTTACTAGGTCAATTAAAACTTGAACTCGTAGCTTCAAGTCACTTCAAGTGCATTTGACATAATTGCTTACTGAGTGCTTTTATTGTTTAAACATTTTATAAGATGTACAAGGTGAAACTCGGTTAAGACTCGTACACAATAGATTCCGTACTGCTTATTTAATAGCACTCATGTTCGCAAGCCCAAATTTTAGATGGAAGATTTTTATAAAGTGCTTTGTAAGCCAATGGAATAAGCATACCGGGTAATATACATGGCCAATATGGTAAACATGAAAGTAACGCAATCTGCCGTATTGCGTTCAATTGTGACAGGGGCTGGTTCATTCTTCGGACAAATCCTGCTATCATTCTAACTACCATTCGACTCCTTCCTTTGCATAGTAGCTATTTTAAATATTTATTTATATATAATTAAGGCCTTAATTTAATTAAATCTTATCTAAAACTTGTATGAACGTTAATATAATAACATTAAAAATACAATAAAACACCAGATAACGCTGTAAAAAAATTAAAAATAAGACTAATTTGGATTTATATAAACATGTATTAAAAAAAACTTTTTTAATTCGCGGCTATTAAACTAATAATTGGTTTAAATACAAAGATTGCTGTATAATCATATATATTATAATTTAATTCAATTAAAAAAATATATAACTAGATATCTCTAATTGACAGTTAATTTACCTAGTTTCCAAAACGTACAAAGGCCAAGACTTTATTCTGTTCTGCCACAATCCCACCGCAATATTTTAATTTAAATAATAAACTACATGCAAACTCAGGATGAGTAGTTAAAACGAAAATATATTCTTATGGCCACCAGATGTACAACGTTAATCTTCACTAATATTTTATAACGGAAGATTTCTTTGTCTCTGTGCAATCACACAAGGATACCAGTCTAGTTTAAAAAAGGAAAAAGGAAATATTATTGTTACCGACCAGAAGTAAAGATGATTTTTTAAAAATAGACTAAAGACTATGACTCTATATATAACAACTAACAATCAATACAAACATTAATACTTTAAATGATTAATAATAATTAATAACATAAGCCAATTAAAGCGGAATAATTAATATGACTCAGATGTCCGAATCACGCCAACTTCGCGCCAAAAAACAACTCTTTGACAGACGATTGTTCTTTTTTTTTTAATGTATTACACTACAAGGTATAGATGTATTAGGCGGTAAAACTATAATGTAGCATCAAACACGACCCACGGGGGCACGGCACCGCTGTTAAATGGCGCAAAGCAACCATTATATTTACAATCTGTGTCAACGATCTCGTTCCCCTTTTAGATACATTAGGTTATTTAACTAACCTTCCTAGTTTCCAGGAGATAAGATATGTTATACGTTACCAATCAATACAAGCATAAGATAACAAAAAAAACGTTACGTATTTGTTATATCAAACAATATTTTTTATCTATGTCCCTTCATGGGATTCAAACATACTCCGTACCAATTACTGTAATTTATTAATTTTTGATTATAATAAAAAAGCACCTGACTGCATTATACTAAGCCGTGTGCACATGCTTAAGAATGTAATCTAGCTCAAAATTGTGAAGTCCGTAATTTTAATGTATATTGTGATTGTATTATATTTGTAAACTGTTTGAATAAATAAATAGATTTGGAGCAAGAGAAAAGTAAATTAAAATACATACTTGCACTATTTTGACTGACATTAAAGGATTAGGTCATACTATCGATCATAATTGTAAAACGAAACACGGCCGTTATGTAGTCGTAGCCATTTATTTTAGTAGAAACAAGTTATTAAATTACAATGTAATGAAAATTAAATAATCTTCTTGTTTATTTTATCTGTATTCCGTTATTTAGTATGTTCTTTAACATTGATCCCACAAAAAAAGTTGAACATTTGAACACTACAGTATCTAGTGTATTCCTGTTTTTCAAATAGCCCTGTATATTATATAATATATGGGAGAAGGAAGATAATTTAATTTTTATCACATTGTACGTTAAGGTTAACTTGTACTTCACGACGTGATGTTGTCGACATAGCGCGGGGAAATTAAATCGTAGTTCGGCCGAACTTCAGCATTTTTTTTAACCGACTTCTAAAAGGAGGAGGTTATTAATTCGTCTGTATTTTTTTTTTTCACTGAAGGTTCGGCCGAATTTCTTATTCAATTCAATCCACATTCGACTCATCTCTAAAATTTACCTAATTTGTTAATTTTAAATCTGTACAATATAATAAAATTATTTACTGTTTTCGTAAATAATTTTAAATATTAAATTTCTATGGATTTGCATGAATAAAATGTGCAAGTCATTATTTAGAACAACAACTTCAGACGAATGAACGGCATGTCATGATGATCAACGGGGAAAACCTCGTAATAATTTATAAATGACAACTAATTGAATTGAATATAATTTTTTAGATGTCCTCGTGTCGGGAATTGTTGTCTATAATTGATGAGTCGTTGTTGCTATGGGCCTGCCGCCTTTGGTGTTAGAAGGACCAATGTCGATGTCGGCTACTTTTGGTAATCAGAATCGAAACGACGAACATATATTGGTTGTTAGTGTTGGCGCTGTAGATATATTAACCACCTTACATCACCAATGCGCCGCCAACCTAAGTCCTTTGTCCTTTGTTAGCGTATTACACTGCCTCACTCACCCGTTAAACCGGAACGCAACAATGTTGTTAGGCGGTACAATATGTGATAAGTGGGTGGTACCTATCTCTACCCAGACAAGATTGTTTCATGCCCTACTAGTTACCACCAAGTATATAAGATATTGTCGATATTAGTTATATTAAGCTGATGGCATTTTACTTTTTTTTTTCTTACTAATGTCATAATGAGATTTACGTTTTACTTTTGACGAAGCCACAGAATTAAGCCACCGCTAAAGTTAAATATGGATGAGTTTTTTGTAAAGATATATTATTATATTATATAGATTTTAAATAGATTATTGTCATAAAAATGATAAAAATAACACGTCACACAACACGACGGCGGTAGATGCTAAGAAATGTCAAGCTTTTTATTTATTAAAACAATCGAAGTACTATGATATACGAGTATACTCAATAGGAAAAATACTTGTCCAATTGTCTATGACGTACCTATTTGATAAAAAAATACGATTAAAGAGATATACTTTGTTTGATACTTGAAAAAAATATACATTTAAAAAAATATATAGTGGCCGTGAAGATTCGTTTTTTAAATCTTACAAATTACTAAAATACTTCTCGATGCTCCCTTAACGACTCCCACAGCACATATGGCAATCATACGTACGTTATTTAATATTTTTAGCACGTACTCGTACAGTTACTCAGTGTTGAACGAATTGATTAAATAAAAACAAATTGTTTTGACGAAGTATTATAAATTTACTAATGAATTTATTACGTATTATATAATACGAAGAATATACTTCGTAAATTCGTAAAAATGACATGATAATATTTAAAAAATAACCTGGGACCCTAGAAAAACGAATCCGAGTAATAGATCAATAAATAATTGATAATAATTGGAAATATATTTCAATAACACATGATTTTGGTATAAGGTCTGTCTTGACAACTTGAGCTCTGCGGGCTATTAACGACTGTTATAAAACATGTTTAGCCATAGTTCATTATGGACATTTGGAAATTCAAATGAACCGAAAAGGCTGATTTTTGGATATGTCGGAGAGAGGGCTTAGAAAAGGTTAACTTGAAATTGTCTACCTCGATGTCCTATGTGCGTTAGCAGCATCTAAATTTCCCATAGCTGGGCTAAGGCCTCCTCTCCCTTTGAGGAGGTTTGGAGCATATTCCACCACGCTGCTCTAATGCGGGTTGGTGGAATACATATGTGGCAGAATTTCGTTGAAATTAGACACAGGTTTCCTCACGGTGTATTCCTTCACCGGCGAGCACGAGATGAATTATAAGCACAAATTAAGCACATGAAAATTCAGTGATGCCTGCCTGGGTTTGAACCCGAAATCATCGATTGCACGCGTTCTAGCCACTGGGCCACAGCTGTGCGTCGTGATACGAGAAATATGATAAAATACTTTTTTTGTTGCTTCATTTACGCTCTACAATTTAGGTCCTATAAATTTTTAATCTACCGTTAATGGTTATTGTGATATCGAGGGCGAAACTGAAAAATAAGTCATTATACAGGTCTCGGTTCATTAGCATTTCTCGGCCTTTTTTGTATATAATGTCTGAACTACTAATCTATTTTGTATTTAGAATCATATAAAATAATAGTAAACAGTTTATGTTTGATGACATAAAAAAAAATATTTATTATATTTAGACCGTCGAGTAATTATAGTAACTGATTGTCTAGAGACAGAAGGGTTAGTTCATTTTTCGCTCAGAGGATCAAAATTGTGGTTCAACTAGGTATTGCTAGCATTCTTGGCACAATTCCAAGCGGTCATGAAATTTAGCCTTAGTAAAAATAATTCTTAAATATCTAAAAACAAAAAATTATTTCATTATTACTAGAATTAAATACTTATTAACAAAGAAATCGTTACTATCAAACTTCCAAAGATATATTGTTAAAATGTTATTGCGTCAATATTTTGATTGATGTTAGCACACTGGATATCATGATTCATGTTAAATCTTGATCTTATCTTAAAAGGATTTCGATTATCATTACGACCGTCAGTAAAAGTTTGTGACAGAGATACTGAAAATTATGAATTTTCTCTCAAAGTTTCCTCATTAGCAATATTAACGAAGACTTGATAAGATAAGGTTGATAAGTGGGTGCTTGATAGTGCAAGACGTACACGTGTTCTCACAGGAGCAAGCTGAATATCTACATGTGAAGTAATCAGTACTATAAATGCACACGACACACTGAAATCAATAACACAAAATTATGAAGACACTGTTAATAATCTATTTAAAAAGCTAAAACCGTTCTGTAACATTTTCTCCTCTGGTTTTAACTTGTTTTCTTTTTTTTCGACGACCTGTACGATTTCTGTAATATTTTCAGACGACCGTCCAAAGACGCGCTCTAAGTAATTCAAACAAAATACTTCATTTCGTATATACAAAGCGAGAGCGGGATAGCGTATATGTCGCTCTCCCGTCCCGCTCTTGCAAAATCGTCCGACGATAATGATTTGTTATTGGTTGATAAACCTAAAAAGAAAAACGTAATTACTAGTAAGATATATATTATTCTCTCAATTCTTTTAATTGTTAGATACAGTGTTGAATCAAATATAAAGCTTTGGAAAGTACCGGCTTGGAAATTAGATTCTTTCGAGAAGAACCGGCGAGGAGTAGTTACTCTATGTTCATAGAATAAAAAAGTAATTATGTTTTAATCTTACACTTCTCATTTAGAGATTCAAATTCAACTATATAAAGCAAAACTGTCTAACATAGAAAAGATAGAGTTGATTTTTAAATTATTTTGTTCTATTGTGATAATATTTTATAATATAGTAAAGGCAAATGTATAAATCTAATATGTCAAATGCTTCTCCATTCTGGAGAATGTACTCAGTTCTTTTTTATTTAACGGTAAGTTATTGGCACATAAATGAGAATAAAGAATGGCCCAATAATAGATCCCTGTGGAACCCCAGCTCCGGGAGATCTCTTGCCATTTACATTAATTTTTTAATTCGATTTCTCAGATACGAAGTCAGAAAATTAAGAGTGTCGTGCGTAGTACTATGTACTATGTTATGGTACATAGGATGTACATTCTTCCACAATGTTTCACGTAGAAAGATTTGATTTCATAATATTAATAATCTCTTAGAATATTTCTGAATTATTATAGCGATCCGATTTTTTTCCATGTTGTACTATTTCGGGTTTTTATTTCCTCCGAGATATTTTAGGAGAAATAATTCGACCAAGGTACTCATTAACATAACCAGTGGCACTGTAATTAACTCGAAGGAACTGCTTAATGAGTCTTGTCATTAGTCTAGTTCTTAACGTAGTAATTATCGATTGGATCAACTTCATGTCTTTGATTAGAGTATCTATAACATTTGACAGCACGCCAGAAGGCTATCTTTGAGTAGATCTGTGCCAATTACCCTTACAGTAATGAATATAATATTATACGGTATTAAAAATTGTACGAGATTATTAGACTTGTTTAGTAGTAGGGTTTTGAGCAAACCCGTCTGAGTAGGAACCACCTAAGCCAATTATATTAATTATATTCTACCGCCACACAGCAATATTTAGTACCGGTTTGAAGGGTGAGTGAGCCAGTATAACATAGATACAATTGACATATCTTATTAGCCAAGGTTGATGGCGCATTGGCGATGTAAGGAAGGAATGTAAATTATCTCTATGGGCGGTGGTAGCCACTTACCATCCGGTAGCTAATGGCCTAGCAATGTTATGAATAAATTGGACTGATTCTCTAATACATAGTTTTGTTTTCTGATATCAGCAACTACGCGGTAAATGTACAATATACTTCCGGAAAAGTTTCCTTCTCATTTGTTCAACATATCGATTTGTCCTCCTCGTTAGAGCACTTCATTTTCCATATCGTTTTATAACATTTGATAAATCAATATTGCTGCATGACTTATCACGTTCGTATCGGCAAGATAATATTTTTTTATTGGGCAGTTAGTACCAACATGAAGATAATTTTATGTGTCCATTTGTTTTCGTTATTTCTGTTTGTTTGCTTCATAAACCTTCTCTTCAATTGGTAAACAATATCCCAACAGTGAAAATTTACAGGTGAATCGTCTATTTATGAAAATTTAATTTATTTCACATTATGTAATTATGTATATTAAGAAAAAATCTTTTCGAACTACCGGGAATTTTCATTCGGTTTCGATTTTGTGTTCGCTTTTGTTGCTTCGCTTTTATGCTTCGTGCCCTCCGTCTGCCTTTTATTTTTATTTTTATTTTTAGGTTTTACATATTAATGTTGATTGATGAAGGGTGTCTATTAAAAGTCAAATCAGTAATTACGGTTTTTTATGTATGATATAGGGCGAACATGCACTTGAGCCACCTGATGGTAAGTGGTCACCAGTGCCCATAGCCATTGTCGCTGTAAAAAGTATTAACTTTTCCTTGATGTCCACCATAACACAATATTGCTGTTTGTTGGCAAAATATATGGGTGGTACCTACCCAGATGGACTTACACTATGCCGTAACACCAATTGTCATGTCATGCCACTAAAAAATGGTAAAGCAAGACAGATGATGTTCGAAACTAAAAACACGTGATCTGTCACCTTACAAGAATCTATCCTAGAGATGAGAAACGAGTATGAAACAAATTATATACTCAACTAGCGATCCGTCCCGACTTTGTACAAATTTACTTCATACAAAGTTGGTATAACTTCGTATGTACCATTCCAACCTCCCTTAAATTTACTACTTACGTCGCGAAAAGAGTAACTATGCAAAATTTCAAGCCAATCAGACCTAGTTTCGGAGATCACGTCATAACGTAACTCATCAGTCAGTCAGACATTATATGTATAGACTGACTTATATGTATAGATTTATATAGTACTTATTCACTATAAAAATTTCTAACAAAAACTAGGTCATTATTCCTAAGGATTTGCTTTTAAACCTTATATGAAACTACTGAAAGCCTCTTTCGCTTAGCATTTTTTTGACATTTAAAGGAACACACATTGTTTAACTGATAACCCCCTTAACCATATTAAGTGTAATCTCTAAAGTATAGATTAACCCATTTGTAATTAGTCCAGGCTACGACATTTGTCTTTCCATCGTGACGTTCACTATCGATTGGGAGCAATAAATATTTGGCGACGTTCCAGTTACCTAGTGATTCTTAACCTTTAAAAGTAATTGCTTTTAAATAACACGCTTAACACGGTCACGGACAAGGTTTCATTTAATTTAGAAATTCCTTTGATAATTATATCCTTGTGATATTATTACGGCAATATGTTGTGATCAATGAAATCGCCAAAATGTACCAAGATATGTATTTTTTATATTGAAAATAAGTACTTGGCAAATGAGATGATGGTTAGTGGTCACCACCGCACGAAGAATGCTGTCTTCGTGCGGTTGTGCATTGTAAGAAATGTTAAATATCCCTATCAGCGCCAATAAGCCACCTTGGGATTTAGTAATTATGTCCCTCGTGCCTATAGTTACACTGGCCATCAAACCGGAACACAATCATACTACGTTTTGATACACCGTTACGTATGATGGAACTTCTGAACTGTAAAACACACTATAAAAGATATAACATATAGGGTATGTCCGTTCAATTTCTGAGAAACATATGTTTAGATATTACTAGCTGCTCGTCACGACTTTTTCCGGATGTCACCTACAGGTCCAAATTTGTAGCAAACAACAGAATTAATCGATATCAGTTCAACCGTTTAAGAAGAGTACAGTTACATACCTATCTTTGAAGATATAAATCTTCTCTACACCTGAAATATATTTCAGATATATTTATAATTAGATAGAGATGAGATGACCCAGTGATAAGAACACGTGCATTTTAACCGATGATTGTGAGTTCAACAGCAGGCGAGCACCACTGAATTTTCATGTGCTTAATTTGTGCTTATAGCTCATCTCGTGCTTGGTGGTGGATACCATTGTGATGAAAACTGCATTTCTATTTACAGCTGCAACCTGCACCAGCAGTGGGAAATTAACAGTCTGTTAGTATATTTTTTTTATTGATGAAATAAAAATCAGTTGTAAACAAAGCTCAAGCCGAGTATATAAAAAACGTTTAGAAATTGACTCATCGATGTTTTATGGATAACAAAATTAGATAAGGATTTTTTAATGTCAAGTCACTCTGCCCGTCGGTATTGTCAATACATATTAAATAATACGTTCATTGTCACAGCCATCTTTACTATCTTTAAACACAATGACTCACTCATTACACGGAAAATTAGCAAAAGTCGTGATGGCCCAATGGGTAGTGCGTGTCATTTTTGCCAAAAATTGTATGTATGTATAATGTATATTTAAACCCTATCTGTGAACCGGATATTTCCTTGTGCAATGAGTATTCTGGTTAAGTTGTGCCGGATGGAAATCTGCTGCATGAGCGACCAAACTGGAGCTGAATAATGGAATAAGCTAGAGATTATAGCCATTTTGACGAGGTGTAGAAACCTCCTCAAAATGGAGGATAATGTTTGGTCAAGCATTAAGGTATCTATAGACTTTTACTTTTTTGACATTTTGACAGGGTTATTTATTTTTTCATTTGTGATATCACCTATAAGTGAATTCGCAACGTTCCACGTCATGATGTTATGACGTCGAAATCAACGTTACAAGTTCTAAAAAATCACGTTACGGCATCATAACGTGCTACGTTTCACGGTACGACTAGATTCAACGGCAGCAATTCACGTGTCATTGTATAAACGTCACCTTGAACGTGTGCTACGGTTTTCGTGAAGTTTTCATTTAACTCACCTTTCTTCTCATTTTAACTTTTTTTTAAATTGTTATATTTATTGTCCACAGATCAGTTGTCTGTGCCTTTGATGTATCTTATCTTTTTATTGTTTTTATTTTTGAAAATGTAACTGCATGTTTTTATCACCAGACAGCATTACAATTTACGGTGTAAGATTTTTTTTTTTAATATTCTATATATTGCATTATGATTCATAGATCCCAGAAGACATCTTCATTCATTCGAAATGTGGGTGTTATTTGTCTCCATCAGATTCTAGGTTCCTTAGTGGGCCTGAATGTAGCTTTCTCGCACATCTGAGCATGATAACGTCTCGTAATCTGGTGCCAGTCCCTCATGTATTGAGAGGGTGTTGAATCTTTCTCCATTGCGGTCTATAGAAATTCTTTCTCCGCTCGCGTGTATATCAAGTACAGAATCCTACAGTACAGAGCCCGAAACGCCGCTGTAATGGCTTAGATGTAGGGATTTTATTATTGTATTGGATGACCATTGGTCCTATGTATGTGCAAAACGATTCTTGTGAAATGTTGAACAAGAAATTTTGACGAATATATGTTAACTTAAGGAGATTGTCGCTGTCAATCTATTGGAGTTGATTGACGTCTCCGATAAGTAAGAGCTTGCGGTCTTTGATGATACGCAATATCATTATGATGGATCTAAAGTAGACCTTCCTTCTTAAAACTTATTTTAGTTTGATTTCCAAATACTAAGCGGGATAGCTAAGGCATTGTAGCTGAAATTTTTTACACACTGCGGTAAATTTTAACCACCTTAAATGTCAATTTAAAAGCTATTCAATTGAAGCTGTACAATGTATCCCAACCTTATATTTTTTTTTACTATTTATGGTCAGTATTTTTAATTAAAAATTCTTCGAAAAAATAAAATTATTTTATGTTATAGTTCGTATTGCATAGATCTTGTGAATCTAGTCATTAAGATCTTTCGTTAAAAAGTCGAGTCAATATATGAAACACTATGATCTTATTCGTTGTACAAAATCAAAACGTTTAAAAATAGAATCGTATGCTGATAAGAAATGTCAAAAATTTTGGATCAACTCCCGCTGTTCCTATTTTAAGCAACACGCACGGAAGCGCATCAGAGCGTCACAGGAAGTTACTCATGTGCATTTCATTATTGGCATTCAGAATCGAGTGCTTTATTATAAAGATAACTGGACATAGTTATTTACGTGCCATTATGAATCATATTTATTAGTGTATAAAACTCAAAGTTAAGTGGTTTTACCGTCACCTGCATATCTGGTGCGATTCCACAAGGCCGAATGAGAATATATTACGATAATAACTTATTGATATTACCCATCTTGTATTCAAATTCAAAACAACCTTAAATAAAATTATAATTATTGCCATTACTAAACAAAAGTTTTAACAATATTACGTATGTCAAGATTCTAGTCACTAATAGAATGAAACGATCGCCTCTTGGCTATTTCTTTTGACATTGAATATTTATAAATAATCGCAAATTGACAAAAAAAAATACGTTGAGTTTCTTTTGCCGGTTCTTCTTAGGGTATTTTTCTTTTCCAAACCGAAAAAGTGGTAGTGTTTCATTTGACAAGTGAGAGTAGTGCTTCTATATTGAATAATGGAATTCACTTGGTAGGGGGGTTTGTGTATGCCCGTCTTGGTAGGTACCACCCCCTCATCATATATTCTACCGCCAAGCAGCAATACTTAGTATTGTTGTGTTCCCGTTTAAAGAGTGAGTGAGCCAGTGTTACTACAGGCACAAGGGATATAACGTCTTAGGTCCCAAGGTTGGTGGCGCATTGTTGATGTAAAGAATGGCTAATATTTCTTACAGCACTAATTTTTAGAGGCGGTGATGATCACTTACCATTTCTTTGTCCGCCAAAATATAACAAAAAAATTGATCATTTAGTTGTGCCAATAAAATATATAAGGTTTTTTGACAAAATGTCAATACTCCGTGAGAATAAGAAAGTTTGTCAACCTTAGACTCCTTTGTCTCGGAAATTATAAATTTGCAGCTTATAATTACAAATCGAAACGTAATCCTTGGCATTTAGCTGAGTGTCTATACTACTAAGGCATCGATTCAGTTGCGGTTCTGTCAAAGTTGTTATCGTTACGTATCGTTACCGATATAAATAAATATAATTGGTAGAGGTAGACTGGGTACGGTAGAAACGAAGGACGGTTGAAACAGAGCGAATATCTCGTATACGGTTACGGAGGGAGTAAGGGGTTCAAAGGGAAAACCGAGTGGACGGCACGTCCAAACATTAAATCACCGCGCCGTTTCTCGCACGTTGTCGTTGTGTGCAGGATGCCACCTTGTTTTTATCACTCAAAAGTAAGTGAATGTGTTAAGTGTGTGCTTGCGATTATTATGACGCTTGTAGAATAAGGGACAGTGATTATTCTTAGTGTATTAATAAAGTATATTTTAAAAAAAGTGGGCTTGTTGAAAAATTTTTTGTGGGTACGTACGGTTGAAACAGAAAATATATTAATGTTTATCTTCTGTAGATGCCGAGAGTTCGTGTGAGGAAGACTTACAGAGGAGAAATTCACTTGTCGAGCTAAATGTAATTCATCTGAGGAGGAAAGACTGAAGAAGCGGTTGACCATGTCAATCTACGATATACCGAAGATTGTAGCGCCTGTAATGCCACTCACTATATATTCCAATATTCAAGCCACATTCGAAAAACGGGTATTTGCCCATATAACCGGAATTTGTTAACAGAGATCGACCTAATCCATAAAAATTATATTAATCCTGCAGTTGTTTCTATATCTGATGAAAATCTAACTAAAGATAAAACACCACCGTTATCGCCTTCTCATTTAACTGAAAACTTACAGTATTCTCTTCAGACAAGAGTTGGACAACAAGCTCTCTATGATTCACCAGTTCCAATAATCCAGCAAATAAACGTTCAAGAACTTGGGGACACTATAAATACATCACCTAAACTTGATAGCATCCGTATATGTCAAGAAATTACACCAAGACCGTCTACAAGTGCACAAGCTACTAATGATTGTATCGTCTTTACTCCGGTGGCAAAAGCACCTCCTTTACCAAAAGCACTCCCAAGATTGATAAATAAAGCATGTTTCATTAGTATTTATTGTAGTATTTGTACGTGTTTCAACTGACCCCAATCGCTGTTTCAACCGCCCATGCCATGGGGACGGTTGAAACAAATATGTATATATTTTTTATCAATACTTCTATACTTAATATTATAAATTCTAAAGTAACTCTGTCTGTCTGTCAGTCTTACTCTTTCACTGGCAAACCAACGAACCGAATTTGACAAAATTTGGTATAAACCAAACTTGAAATTCAAGAAAGGACTTTGGCTACTTTTTTGCCTTACACATGACTACCAACCCCTAAAACGCGAACGAAGCCGAGGGCGACAACTAGTTTCATATATTTCTAAACATAGTAACTGTAATGATACAACCATATTTGGTTAATGAATAAGCAAAATTATAAGCGATAAAAGCTAAATTGTTTCAACCGTACCCAGTCTCACCCCTACTCAGACACGATTAAACTCTAGTATAAAAAATCATTATATAATTTGCGTTATAAGTTACTACCTTGTGTTAACTTTCCTGTTGGATTACCGTAACCCGTCAGTCTATGACAAAGTAGGTGCCTACGCGAAAACCTGTCCGTCATAATGTCTCACTCCCTGAATATTAAACTAGAATAAGGAGGACGACCGTGTTAAGTTTACCTTACATTAAACAACAGAAAAAAAATACAAATAAACAATTAACGAAAAACATATAAACTCTAGACTGTCAATAATGCGAAGACGCCTTCTAAAATATCTCGTCATTGTCCTTTAACTTATGTTTATTAAACAACAATAAGGAACAAGCGACATATATTAGTTCCCAAATTTGTTGGCGCACTGACGATATATAGGACGCTTAATATTACTAATACTACATCTACTACATCTATAGAGAGTATCTGTTAGTCAACCAGCCTGCTTATTTTAAATAAGTACTTAAATAAAATGCTGAATATATATACTAAAATGTATCTCGCTGCAGTTTTATCGTTAATAAATCTGTGTGCAATTAGAAATTCAAGATGGATACTGCATACGGTGTCACGGCCACTCGAGACCAATGCATCGTTTCAATTCAATTTCGACAGAGCGTATACGTTATCGCAAAAAAATATTGCTTAGTAAACGCAGCAAGCGTTTTAATGTAATTCGTATTGTTTCTCGTAGGAAGGTACATAATATGGGCCTCGTACGAGTTTATATATTATAACGTATCTGGTACTACCAATATATACATAACATTACCCATGCCACACAAAACTTCACCCCCTTTATGCCTTCGAGAGGTGAATTAAAAAAGTGCCCATGTTCTTCCCCGGGAACTCCGCAGCAGATCATCTAAATCGGTTCAGTAGTTTAATCTTGAAGAGGACTTTCGCATTATATGTAATATTCGTATAGATTTTGTACATTCAGTTTTAAAATTTTTTGAGACTTCGCAATACACATATAAACTTTTAGTCCTAGGATCCAAAACTTTATTAAAAAGACAATTATATGAAACGAATCCATAGAATTTAAATAAACGCGTGTTTTAATAGAGAAGTATCAAATCTAAAAAAAAAAGCACTTGTAGTAGCGTACAATTTATTTTCGATATTTAAACTCAATTTAAACATCAAATTTGTATAATTGACATTCTTTATTTTTATTTGTGATTCAGCCGTGCGATTGGTCTGTGCCCAGATTGACATTTCATCAATAAATTTGCGACTTTCGATTGGGTGAATGATAATTAGAGATATCATCTTTGAAATTCCATTGGTATACGACAATTCAATTAAACGATAAAGACGTCGACGTCAGTTTCTGAGTGGATCGAGAATGAGGCAGCACCGCTATTGTCATCTCACTTATTAGGTTGGCAGTGTATCAAGCTCATTGCTCACAATTACACGCTAGGCACGTCAGGCATCTGATTAGTCAACGGTTCAATCAACACATATGTTTTTATTTCGTAAATCAACTCGGTGCAAGCCGTAAGTGCAGATTACTGAGGTTGTACAGCACGCGGGTGGAACGCATTTGATATATCGTCCCTAACAGGAAGACTCAGGTTTCCAGTATAAGGGTTTGGAGAAGTTAGACAACTAACGGATATATTAATATATAATTTGATTATTTTTATAGTATTATGTCCATCTGATGGTAAGTGGTTACCACCGTTCATTGACAATGGTGCTATAAGAGATATTAACCATTCCTTACTTCACCAATGCACCACTAAACTTGGGAACTAAGATGTTATGTCCCTTATGCCTTAGCTCTGGCTCACTCACCCTTCAAACCGGAACACAACAATACTGAGTATTGCTGTTTGGCGGTGGCATATTTGATGAGTGGGTAGTACCTACCCAGGCGGGCTTGCACAGATCCCTTCCACCGAGTGCAGCATATTAGTTTGGAATAACGCCACAAATATTGAGTCTGTTTTCATTTAAAAAAAGAGAGCTGTACGGGTTATTTATAATCTTAGAGTTGAAGCCTGCCTGCCATGATTTTCATCATCATCGTAATCATATCAGCCGTAAGACGTCCACTGCTGAACACAGGCCTCTCCCAACGACTTCCACCTTGACCGGTGAGTAGCGGCCTGCATCCAGCGATACCCAGCGGACTTGACCAGATCGTCCGTCCATCTCGCGTGGGGCGCCCTACGCGCTTGCCGGTATGTGGACGATTTGCCATGATTTTAACAAAGTAAAAATTCTTATAGTTGCATCACGATATATTTACAACAATGTTATGTATATACATAATGACATTGATCATTTGGTAAATCAGAATCATTTATAATTCTATGAAGACATCCCGTGTTCATAGAATTAGATAAGGTAAGAAAGAGAAACGATAAGAATATAACGCTATGTTTCCGACTCCGTAATAGTCAAGTTATTCCTTCCTGGAACCAGGTATTCGTTTCTATCAGGGCCGGACCGTAAGTTTAGGGGGCAATGGGTTAACACTACTTAGGCCCACCTAAGACATACCTGAACGTAGGCTTAAATTAAATTAATTGAATGGGTTTGATTAATTGCAGGACTCGCTGGACTGCAAACCATACGATCTGTTTAATTTAATAAAGTTATGTATTATTTCGTGTTATCGCCTATTTTTGACTTTGCCTTGACTTAGCTGGTGCCCCGTTGAATTCACGGGGCCCTGGGCTGAAGCCCAAAAAGCCATATGGTAGATCCGGCCCTAATTTCTATTATAAAATTCCACCAATAATTATGTTATATACGATATTTTAACTTTGACAATTTATACATTCAAATAATAAGTTTTTTTTTTATGGCATTGGTTGGCGGACGAGCATATGGGCCACCTGATGGTAAGTGGTCACCATCGCCCATAGACAAAGGCGCTGTAAGAAATATTAACCATTCCTTACATCACCTATGCGCCACCAACCTTGGGAACTAAGATGTTATGTCCCTTGTGCCTGTGATTACACTGGCTCACTTACCCTTCTAACCGGAACACAACAATACAGTGTACTGTTATTAAAACATATTTTTCGACTCAAGATTATATGGATGATGTAATTGCGTGGAGGTAATACTTGATGACTTTGAGGCAGGATATTCTATATAAATTAAATTGTATTTAACTCATATAATTCTGTATCTCAAATGTTGGAAAAGAGTAACTACTGAGTTTCCTGACGGTTTCTCGGTAGAATTTATTTACCGGTGATAACTTTATGTTTTGTACAGTTATTTAAAATGACGATTAAAAAGATTTTTTATCTTTAAACATATCTAATCTATCGTGAATCATAATATAAAGAAAATAAATACCCCCCGTAACATAATAAAATTATCAAAATGACACAACAATGTTATCGTTTTGGGTAAATACATTTTAGTTCAGCGTTTTCTTAGTCATACTTAATTACTCGGACATAGTTAAGTGACTAAAAGATAATCAGAAAACGATGTATTAATAATAATAGGAAATTATTTATACGTAAATCGTGTTTTTTGGTAAAAACACATTTTTATTTATTTATTTTATATAACACTTGTTTCCGCGCTCGGCTTTGGAGGGTGGGTTTAGTGTTTGGTGTCGTTTTCTGTACCTGTGATAAATATATGTCAAATGTAATGATGATCGGTTTCTTCATGTGTTTAAAATAAGGAAACAATTATCACACTCATCATTAGATCCTTAAATAAAAAAATTAAACTTTAATTTAATTTACTTAAAAAAAAAAGCCAAATTCAAAAAAAAAAGTGAAAATTTACTGAACCTAGGATTTAAATGTCTAGATAGACTGTCAAAGCTGAGAATAAAATAGTGGCGAACAGTTGACCATTATGTAAATAAACATTAAAGTAATAGATATTATGACGTTTGGCGAGTGTCAAGCGTCACTGTCACGCACACAGATAATAAAGCTTTGTTTTAGTTCTTTTGTAGTGCAAAATAATATAAGCTACTGGACTGTTATGTCTTTGCTTATTTAAATATAGCTTACAAGAAAACCTTTTACATAGATCGCATTTGCAAATTTTTTATCTTCAAAAAATGTCCTGTAAATTTCTAAACAGAAAAATCTAATAATTATCAAATTGCTGTGTGTTCAAATATGAACTTAATACATTTTATCTTAAGAAACAAAATTGTACGCTAAAATATTGTATCTAAGTTTTTACGGGTATGTTTTTCATTTCATTTCAGTCAGTACATTCAGCCTAGAATTTTATTCGTTCCAATATATATATATATATTGGAACTATTATAATTATGTTACGGGGGGTATTTATTTTATATATATATATATATATAAATATTTACTTTAAATAAAGATATTTAGAACTAAAGGCGTTAGTTCAGTTAGGATAACGAGTTTAACTGTAGCGTGCGCAAGGGTTATTGGGTCATTGGAGGTTTATTTGGGGAATATTCCGGGAAGAAGTACCAACGAGTCCCATATATGTGGGGAAATAGAAAAATGTTTATAAATATATTCGTTTTAATTCTGTAAGCGTGTTATCTGGAAAATAGGTATTACATACGCACTAAAGATTTTTTTGAAAACTGAATTAAGTTGCATAGGACCGATAAATACTCACATAACCAAATTTTATATAACAGAATTCGGAAAAATCGGAAAGATTCCTTGGATTATTTGGGTGTCAATTGATTTTCCTACCTTTCCAGATCGGAGAGGTTATATAACGGTTTTGATATAACATATCCGCGGCCTCTCTGTGGTTCGCTGATGGTTCACGGAGCACGGAGGGGACGACAAATGATTCTCTTCGCCGGGGCATAGGGTGGTGCGAAGATTACGGCTGCCGTCCTCTTAAAAGAAAATATAACAAACCTAATGTTGTTATTAACAACTCAAAGGTATATTTAAGTATGTTACCAGTTAAAATTAATTTTGACCTGTAATTAAACTTGACTAATTTTTTATTTATTATTTAATTAATTAATGTTATATAATTTTATATTAAACATAGTGTTCAATTATTTGTTCTATGATATAGAGGAACTAGAGTTTGTATTACGATGTTTTTACTCATCAACGAAATATAATTTTATTATAGTTACAAAAACTTAGTGATGTACCCGTACTTGGATTTGAACCTACGACCTTTGGTTAAGATTGAAATTCTGATCCATTCCGTTTTGACGTTTTCCTTTTAAATTTATTGCCTTCAGGTACTACTTATCTATAATTTAGTTTTTTTTTTTGTTTCAATGTCTGTCAAAGTATGACGTAATATTTCAAAAGAAATCATTAATTAAATAGTATTTTAAAATTACAGTTATTTACATTAGAAATACAAAAATTATTGTAAAAAATCGTCACCGCAAGAACGCTAATTATTTATAATAATCAATAAACAATCGCTCTCACTGATGTATTTTTTATTATTGTTTTATTCCAAGGTATATATCTATAATGCCAAGGTGTACTTTTTAATTAATTTTGTAAGAAATTTAATTTTAAAAAAAGATACTCAAATCAAATCCAATGTAATTTATTCAAGTGAACTTCACTTTGAAGCGTTTTTGAATCGTCAATATTTAAACACTACCACCGGTTCGGAAAGCCTTCAGCGAGAAGAAACGGCGAAAAACGCGCCTAGTTACTCTTTTCAAATAAACAGATTCACTATGTTGTTATGTTAGTAATGTGATTAAACCCGAGCCTTAATCTAGTAATATAATAATGAATATTAAGATTTATTGTTTTTTTATAATAATATTCCTTATCAATAAAAAGCAGACTTTTTGTATTACATAATACCATAAGATGCAGCGCTTTTCGAAGAATTTTTGAATGAAAAACATGACAGATAACATCGGCCGATTGTTTTACTGGTATTTTAATAATCTGCAACAGATGATATACACTCATACTTGCGATGACGGAAATATTCTGTTCTAAATATAAAATTGAGATTGACGTCACTGCCATTAACACTAGATATAGAATCTTCAGTATCTTCAATGAAGTAAATACTGGAAATACTTTTAATACCTAAGTATCTAATCAGTAAATATTAATCATATACATTTCTACATAAATGTTGTCTGTAGGTATATTCTCATATTTTTTTTTTGTAAGCATATTTGGATTACATATTTTGAAAATAAAATTAAGTTGAATTATGTTCTTATAAATTATACAGGGTTATTGGTAATTCGTTGTATTCCGATTTGGAGATGATGAAAATAAACCATTGAAGTTACATTTTTGACTAGTTTTGAAAAAAGCTAAAAAACGTGATAACTCAAAAATGGTTCACTTCTGCATAACGTTGTTAAAATTATCATAAATAGTCACCCCTTTTCATACATTAGCAGCCAGTAAATTTCCCACTGCTGGGCTAAGGCTTCCTCTCCCTTTGAGGAGATGGTTTGCAGCATATTCCACCACGCTTGATATGAGGGTTAATGGAATAGTCACCTATCCTCTCTATCCTACCCTATCCTATGACCTCCTAACGGGAATCATCAATAGCCCTATATATCAATCAAAGACGTTATTCGATTGGTTAAGGCCTGTTAGCTATCTAAAAAAAAAAAACGATGTTGAGCGGCTTGTATTAGTGATCTTCGGTTTTCGATAACTTTTTCCTTATGTTATAATATATCTTATATATTCATAGAGTCAATACTTATATCTTATCTGATTCAATCCTTTATGATACTATTTAGCTGAAGTGAAATAAAAATAATTTATTTTTATATATTAAAGGAATGTACAGTAGGAAGTGATTTTCTTTTAAACTCCTTTACATAGAAAAAAATCATATTAATTTCAATGTTCTGAAAACAATGGTATCTAAGTTACCCAGTGTAACGACATTCACAAGGGACGTAACAATGCATTCAAGAGCATTAGCGGTTTAGTATAAGTATTTTTTACAGCATTGATTTCTTTGGGGGTGATGATTGATGATCAGGTGGACAATTGTAGACTATTGAAAATCTGTGGACAGACGGACGAACATCCGATTCTCAAAAGTATACCGATTTTTAATTAAAAAAAAATGTTTTCATAATTTAATTTATTTAAGTGCAAAGTGAATAGCGACGCTGTTACAATTTAAATTCTCGTTTAAATATTCTAATTATGTCAGTATGTTTTAAGGTCTCTGCCTACTACACCGTGTATGATAAAAAAAAACGCTGTCACATAGATACCTCATGTACGTAGACTATATATAGAATAATTACTAATCTCTTAAGGGCACTTATGTATCATTTTACACGTTTATCACAAGTGAAGCTTAGGAATTTGAATCCATCGAGATGAAACGACAAGAACGTCCTCATTACCCATTGTCAAGTTGCTGACACGACTCCATCTTTATTACCAATTTAAGTACCCATTATAATTATTTACAACTAGATGTTCACGTCACTGCGTCTGATTTCGCGTGATATGTAGTATCTTTGAAGTATCCAGGTAACCTCGATGTCCAAATTTGATAATGATTATTTAAATGGTTTATCATGAGAGAACAGACGGACAGAGTAATTTTCTTGTTTAAAACATAATGACTGACTAAAGTCGTTACTGTCATAACTACCTTAAAAAAAAAAAACAGTTGACATTTTTCTTATTCTCGGCGGAGCGACCGCTAAATAAAGACAAACATACAAAGACTTTAAGCAGGACCCACAAATACAGGAAAAAAACTGAAAACCGGTAATTTTTTCAGTATTGTGTGGTGGTACGGAACCCTGTGCGTTAGTCCGACTCGCTCTTGTCCGGTGTTTTTAATTTACTAAAAAGATCATCGAAAAAGATTATTTATATGTCAAGATAAACTATAAAAACGAAGAACGCGTCGAAAAAAATAGTGTCCAACGGTTGGCCGCTCAGTACACGCACACTATTAATGTTTCTACTTTACTAGTGTGACGTTTGGCGAGTGTCAAGCGTAACTGTCACTCACATCAAGATATTAAAGTTGGCTCGTTTGTTTTAGTTCTTCTGTACTTTATATAGATATAGAAATAATCTAAGCAGAAGATATGATAAATAATTTTATCGCATACCTTTATATCGAAACCATTCAACGTCGTCCATTCTATAACGAGCCTGTAAGGAACTCAGTCTCTCAGCGGTCGGACTTTAGTCAGATTTAATCTATGAACCTACGTAAAAAAAACCAAACATACAACACGTTTTATTATCATCGATAAGTAACCTTTATCTTACCTAGAATAATCCTTATCTCTTAATGATTTTTATATCAACATAAATTGATAATTGTCAATTGTATAATTATCTGCGGGATTTTTTTATTTTATAACAATAAGGAATATTTTTCCATAAGGATATATTGACTTTGCGGAGTTGGAAACATGATAATGAACAGAGTGAGATTACTTGAATATAATCAAGAAACATAAGTACTATATCTACGTATGTACTAATATTTTAAATGCGAAAGCAACACTGCTGCAACAGAACTGAATATAAAAAAAGTCGAAACAGACACTGTGCGAATAGTATTACATTTATCAAAATAAAACTCACGGGAATAGCAACTCGTGAAATTATTAAGGCTTGCCGTTAACATTATATAACTTTTAAGTTTAATTAACCGACAAAATATATAATAATAATATAAGATTGTTTTTTTAAATTAGTTTAAGGAAAACTTAGCTTACGTAATGGCATTGTTTAGACAAAGTGAAATAAATGTAATGACATTTATTTCAGACGAATTACAAGTTTTCACACATAGAACACAAGATATAAAAAAGCGGCCAAGTGCGAGTCGGTCTTGCTCATGAAAGATTCCGTAGCAGCACATAATATAAAAATTGTTGTAGTTCGTTGTATCTTTGGAATGAAAGGTAAATTGCGGTTTACGATTTATGCCGTATTAAAAAAAATCTACTTACTAAATCTCGTTCAAACCAATTTTGGGTGGAAGTTTGCATACTAACGTACATCATATATTTTTTTGTAATTTTATCATTCTCTAATTTTAGAAGTTACAGGGCGGGGACCCCCATTTTACCACTTTGGAAGTGTCTCTCACGCAAACTATTTAGTTTAGAAAAAATGATACTAGTAACCTCAAATTATTTTTGAAGACCTATCCATAGACGTTTGGGTTTGGTGAAAAAAAAATTCTGAGTTTCATTTCTACGTATGGGGAACCCCGAATATTTATTGTTTTTTTTTTTGTGAAAATCTTAATGCGGTTCACAGAATACATCTACTTATCAAGTTTCAACAGTTTAGTTCTTATAGTTTCGGAAAAAAGTGCCATTCAGCCATTAACATTGCTTACAACGCTTATGTCTTTTGGCGATATATCATTAAAAAAAAACTTTTCACAGTAATTACTTTAATATTTTATAGTATATATGTTAAACATTGTTATTATTTTTCATGTAATCCTGTTGTTACTCGTCGCAAATTTTTAACATTGTACGAATTATTCAATTATTATTATTAGTATGTGATCTAATTTTATGTTCCTTTTCAGTTTATTTAATCTTGTACAGATTGTTTACTAAATGAAAAAATAAAAAATAAAATAAACCTCGCTAATGAAAAATGCAATACTCATAGTGAACTGTGATTACTATTTACCGCAAACATTTATCCTCTTTTGTAAAACAGTCCCATTACGATTGTAGAGAATAATGCTCTCATATAATATTCTCGTGTTGTTCTGTTGTCATTCTAACATTATAAAGAGGGACGTGATTAAATACAAAAGTGCCGACAATCTCTGATTCCAAGGAAATACCTGTTGTCCTATTTTATTTTCATGACTGATTGCATTGGTAAAAATGAGACGTATGCATAGATTTACTCAGTCTAGGTAGGTACCATTTACTAATCAATACGTGTGTGTTTGAAAGGTGAGTGAGTCAGTGTACAGACATAAGGGACCAGTAAGCTAACCGTAGATAAACCATTGGCAAACCCGCTTATGTCATCAGATTTATATTAGATACTTTCCGATACTTTTAGAAAAACGACGACGTGTATTGTACGGTCATATCGTTTGTTTATTTGACTTTTATTGTTTTAAAGAAATGTTGATAATAATGTCTTGGCCAATTACGATCACGACAACAAATCTCAACTAGACAAATGTACGAAACGTATTATAGTGCAAGTTTGTGCACTAACAGACGTGCATGCTCTTAAAAGTGCCTCTCGCGCAGGACGAACGCCTTTACTCGTACTTCCTATCCGATGCGCAAGACTAACACTTCCAATCATAAGACTTCGGGTTGGTACTGAGAAGTTAGACCCTGGAATTACGACCTGAAGTTTGAACACAGGATCTCGGGATCAAGGGCTTTATATAGTCAGTATACCAACGAGCAATTTCAAAATATATTTATCTTATTGGGTATATAATCCATAATTATAGATAGGTCATTTTTGTTGTGAATAATACAATATATTTTTAATAAAAAAACTTCCTGGTTCATCAAGTACCAACCTAGCGGGTACTGATGAATTAATTTTATTTTTATAATTATCGTTTTCTATATTATAATTTCATTTATTTACATAATAATTATTAACATTAAGCCCTTAAATATACACAAATATGAATTAAAAATAGTTACTGTTATATATGTTATATAGTTATGAATTATGACCGCGTGGAATGGTGGCAGCAGCAGAATGCTAGCAGCATTTCGCCGTTGAATCGCAATTTCGATCCTCTTGGCAAAATTCGAACAGACCTCCACTCACCAACTCACCAGTGGAGGCAATAAGGCGAGGTGTTATACTTTTTAATATGTTTTTACGAAATAAATAATAATTCGTAATTTCATATCATGCATTTTTATTTGATACATTTTAATGACAACAATAATTACGTTCCTAAGGAACTACATTATAAGATAGGATATGACACTTAATTAAGCTTTTTGCACTACTAAATGCTTCTTTTAAAATAAATAGCAATGCCATACTATGTTTTAATTTTATTAAAAGCAGCGCACTTTTGCTAAACTATATGTTCTAGTACTGCACTTTTATTAAATTACGTATACAAGTTTCATCACTTACTTCTACTACTCGCTTCTTTTTACATCTATATTATAAATTAACTCTTTCACGGTCAAATCACTGAACTGATATTGATGAAACTTGGCAGCAAGCTTGAACTCCGAGGTAGAACAAAGGTTTTACTACTTTTTGCGCTTAACAGCTGACGACTAGCCCCTAACACTCACCGGTAGCATGCGCCTTGTAATATTCTGATATTCGATTTTGAACGTTACGTTACAGTACTGCCTCATTGACTGACGTGCATTGTTCATTATTGAGTCAGTTGTTTTTAAAATGTCGGACAAATTGTATCATTACACATTACGCACTGTAATGCTCAGTTCTTTCACTTATGTAACACTCGAATTTGAACTGTTAAGCAGGCGGTTCGCGGACCAGTTTCAATAAAATTCTGTCACACGGTTATCCACCGATCCGCATTAGATTAGTGCGGTAGAATGTTACAAAACCTGTGGTACCAGCTTTCGCCGTCGGGTTTTCCCAACCGATACTTCGAGAAAAGAGTCTATTCCTTCTTCAAAAGCCGGCGACGTACATGCTTCCAGGTGTTGTAGATGTCCGTGGGTGTTGTTAGTCACTTTCCGATGTTATTACCCACCTATGTCATAAAAAGCCTTTACTTCAGAAGGGAGAGGTGACCTTCGCCCAGCAGTTGGATATTTACAGGAGGTAACATTACTTTACGTACACACGTAATAAATTATAATATATTAGAAATATATCTTGCCTATCGGTATTCTCATATAAGGTAATTGATAATTAATTAATTAATCTTGCCTAATCTAGTAAAGATTTGGCCAAAACCCGAATGAAATTTATACTATGAATGACTAAACATTGAACAAAGCTGTCTTTAATAAAGTGTTTTTTTTTGTTAATCATTAAAAAAAAAACTCTGTGAAAAGTTTTTTTTCGTTATACTTACGTCAGAAGAATCAAATAAAAGATATACAAGTATCTATGGTTCAATGGAAATATGGAAATTTATACTTTGTGGAACATAAGACTATTTAATGACCATAAGGATAGAAAATAGGTCATCCGGTGGTACCTTACGTTTGCACGTAAACATTAACAAGGGTAAAGGTATAAAGTCCACACCATAAATGAGCCCTGCCTTGGCTGTATACGTTTACGCCTTGGGTTACGCACGAATGTATTTTTTTTTAATTATTTACCTACCTTAATGTTTTGAATTCCGTGAATTTTCTTTTTATTTTTTTAATTATTTGTACCGACATATTATTAAGCACAGTAATGATAGTCTGCCATTGTTAGTACAAAAACAATTGGAGCACTTTGAAATTACAGTTGCTTTGACTAATTACTGAGTCGGTGTTTGGGTAATTATTTAATTAAAATGCTGCATTTTTATATATTAAGCATTTGTTTTTTACAGTAGCAATGTATTCAAATTCAAAAATCTCTAATCAACAGAGAAGTATTACACTTTTTTTTTTAATTGTCAAAATTCGACCACCTGCTTTATGACATTTGGGATAGTACAGTCGATCATCATCATCCACCTGCCCTTATCCCAATTTTACTTGGGGTCGGCGCAGCATGTCTTCTTCTTCCATACTTCTCTGTCAGACGTCATATCACAAGTAACATTCTTTCTAACCATATCGTCTTTCACACAATCCATCCATCGTTTCTTGGGTCGTCCCCTACCTCTATATCCATCCACATCCATACTCAAAACCTTTCTCACAACATGGTCCTAATTCCTCCGCATAACATGCCCATACCAAGACAGCCGGTTGTAGTACAGTCGATATCAATAAGAAGGCATTTCGAGGAATTCATATACTAAATCCAAGTTTGTAATAAATAGCTAAATATATATTTTATAATAAGATTTGTCATATAAATATATTTCTATATACTGTAACGGACAAACATCAGCTTGTTATTTCTTTCGTAAACATTTTGGTACAATGTATTCGCTTTTACAACAGATTCTTAGAAAACGGTTAAGGAACGTTTGTGTGTAAAAGATTATTATTATTTATTTATTAGACGATGTGTACATTTAGTGTGTTTAATTTATGAATACATTACAATTACTTACGTACTTATTCAATGGGTACAAGCGGCTGAACTAGACTGAGCCTTTGTTTGTTCCGATAATGTTATACAATCTTAAAAGTTCTTACAAAACCAACGACAAAATTATACATTGCTAATGAAACGATTGTCTTTTAAATAATAAATTATTTGACACAAAATTTGTTGTTACAGATAATATATAATTGCGTATAGTTTTTTTTCGACGTTTTTAGGTTAGGTACATTATTAATTATAATGAAAATTGGAGCTGAAATGGGTCTAGTGGTTAGAACGTGTGCATATTAATCGATGAGTATGCGTTCAAACCCAGGCAAGTACCAATTAATTTAAGGAAACCTGCATGTAAGACACATTACTATGAAATACTGCCACCATTGGAACAGCGTGGTGGAGTAAGCCGTAAACCTCCTCCTTAAATGGAGAGGACGCCTAGGCCCAGCAGACATTAAAAACTAAATAAAATGAATTTATAGTTATTTAAATACAAACATACTCTTTACAGAAATACATTTTTAAGTGTGATTTTACACCCGGAGACCAGGTGGACGCGACGCGAGTTGAGGCGACGGGTTGAAAAACTGACGGACTATCCTTCCCAAATCTAACCGTATATCTCGGAGCAAAGGATCTACTGAGGCCCTTGAGGGCATAAACTACTTATTATCTGGGCTAATTCTAGTCTTTTTTTAAATCTAAATCAAATTGTATAAGTATTATATACGTTAAATAAAAAAAAAAAGAATAATGAAGATATGCATGCACGTGTCCTTAGTCACGTTTTACAGTAAATTAAAAAAAAAACATATGCGTTTATATATATGACATTAATATTTACTCGAATTGTATGAATTTATTTTATCTTTGTGACAATTTATTGACTATCGTATCTCGTATCTCGATTACGTAAATTAATTCGTGTAGAAGATAAAAAATATTTTTGTTATTATTTAATGTTTAATCTATAATATAATATATATTTTAAATACGTATATTAATATCGTGAGCCGATTTCTGTCCCAGTGATTATGGGACGATAAACACATAAAAAATCGGTTATGGTCTAAATTTAAGGGCTCCAGCCGTAAAATAAAGAGGATACTTGATTGCAATTTACAAAATTGTTACGATTTAACAAACAATTAATTTTAGAGAGCGTAAAAAAGTTACTGGCCGGTTAGAGAGCGGTACTACGGCTGAGAAAAAAAGAAAAACGTAAACAAAATTAGAGTAGGTAAATTGTTTTCGACAAACTCTAATTCTAACTAACTACTACTAACTATATTCTATTCCAATGGGAATAGGAAACAACCAAAACAAACCGTACTTTTCAATATCACGATTGTTTTGTTGACAAGTCCGCTTTATGATTTACTACAAACAGTTCTTGTTTAATATATCTTCACTTTTAATATAACAATATTTCACTTAACTACGTAAATCTACTTAAATTTGACGTATTCTATTTGATATTTAAAAAAAAAAAACATTTAAAGAAGGTTTTATTATTTTAGCGCCAAATGTAGGTGAATGACTTGCAGTTTACAATTAAATTAAAAAGAAAACTTGTCATAGGTTCCGAATTTCGTAAAAAATCTTTTGAATGAACGCGAAGTTTCGCAGAAGACCCACTAGTGTTATTATAACTATTTTCAAATAAGTATTATTTAGATATAGGATTCTTTATTTAAAATATGTAAGTAGACTGCCAAGTCGGTAAAACATATAAGACTCTCTTTTTGGCTCCCTTTGGTCAGAATGGTCGGTTCCTTTTTCACCCAGAGAATCAGAGACGTAATTTTACCGTGAAATGTTCGCAAACTTGCATAACAGTTATTTTAAATTTGAGTATACTTAAAGTTTAAGTCCTTTTTAATGCTAGGGGTAATATAATAACAAAAAATTTCTAACAGGTATGCGGACGGGCGAATAGACCACCTGATAAGTGGTCACCACTTGTTATAGACATTGCGCTGTTAAAAAATAAAAACCAAAATCCTAAAACCAAGGAATAAAATCCTTACATGTACCACCAACCTTGGGTGCTAATATGTTATATCCCTTGTGCCTGTATTTACACTCGCTCAGTTACCCTTCAAACCAGAACACAACAATATTGAGGATTACTATTTGGCGGTAAAATATCTAATGTTTGAGTGGTACCTATCCAGATTGGTTTGCTCAAAGCCCAATCACCAAATAAAGATATAAGTATGTATATAACATAATCGTATGAATACACAGTTTCGCACGTTTCGGACTGTTAATATGGACAAGTGTGAATTCCATCAAAATCAATCAAAATCAAAACATACTTTATTCAAGTAGGCTTTTACAAGCACCTTTGAATCGTCATTTAACAAACTATATTAAGTAAAGCTACCACCGGTTCGGAATGTAGATCCAAGAAACTCAGTAATTATAGTTACTCTTTTTCAATATCTAAAAATACAGTCATGTTAGTTAAATACAATTATATAATCCATTAACAACTTAGCTTAGTGCTAATATTTACAATAAATACATATAACAATTTTTTTACATAGAAAATGTAACTCTAAGTTATTAAAAATATAATGTAATTTAAATAAAGCAATGCCAAGCAACTCAAGTTCGATGAATATTACCCTCCGTACTAGGTGAACTGTATGACGGTAGGAACAATATATGAATGTAATATATCTTGCCTGGAAGTCAACAAGCATTAACTTCACGCTTTTTTATAATCTATATAATCTTGTATCGAATAATATGCCTTCTTTACTAATGTATTTTTTTTTCAAATAACTTGAATTTATGAAACGGCAAAGTCAAAAATGTCTTGTACTTGTTATCAATAAATGTTACAATTTTCTGTAGGATTGTCTCAGTATCTGTACTGTACGCTTTCACGGTTAAAGCACAGAACCGAATGAGGCTAACTTGAACCCAAAGGGCATAGGATACTTTTTATATCTAAATCATACAAAAGCCTTAACAAGAAAACTAGTTGAAAAAATCAATATAATCCTTCACTGTTGACAGGTAGGCTGGTTCATTGTTTGTCCCGAAGGCATTGCGATTCAAGGGGCAAATGCTGCTAGCATTCTTGCCACCATTCCACGATTTATATACAGTAACTATTTTTAATTCTTATTTTATATATAGTTAAGGCTTTTTTGTTGATAAATCTTCAATTGATAAACTAGTTTATAATAAGATATATATTGTACTAGCATCCCATATTTTAACCCCAAGAGGGGTTGATTTCTAAAGATACATTATTAGTGCACCTCCACACCATCTATAGAGCATACGTTTTAAATTTCAAGTTACTTCAAAAACATAGGACTTTCATACACACTTCCAACCCCCGTTTTACTCGCTTAGGGGTCTATAAAGAACCTACCTACCAAATTTCTAGTTTGTAGGTGTAAAGATTCTGAGATTTCATGATTAATCAGTGAGTGGTATTTCGCTTTTATACATGTATAATGTATATAGAAAATTTGACAGTACCCCCAAAGGGCATCATGTCAGTATCGGATGAATACTTTCCGAATAGATTCACGTGCTTGTCCATATATAGTTAAATACAGTAACATAGCATTATCAATACAAAATCGTGGTGAGACAGCAACAAAATAAAAACAAAACGTAACAATTGCATGCAACAGAAATAGTGTAAATGAATATTAAATCGTTTGACCTTCAGACGATGCCAGCCGATTTTCAGTCACCACTTTCGATCACGGAAATGAAGAATCGATTTCGTTTTGTAGGTTATGTAATTTGAAATGTTTCAAATGTGGCATTGACCTAAACTAAGCCGACCCTGTACATTAATAGGTAGTCTAACTCACGTATGATAATATTACGATTTTTTTTTTTAATGTCAAAAGGTGACAAACGAGCAGGAGGCTCACCTGATGGAAAGTGACTACCACAGCCCATGGACATCTGCAACACCGGGGGGCTTGCAGGTTCGGAAAAACCGCCGGCGAAAGCTGGTTCCACAGAGTGGTTGTGTGAAGCAGAAAATGTATTAAAAATCGCGCTGTTGTGGATTTTCGGAAAGGTGGTGCGGGTGATATTTGGAATTTTGACGAGATGTCCGAAGGTGAAATTCAGCAGCCAAGATTAATCCGAACAATTCCTCGGAACATTCCCCGTGATAAATTCTTCTGTTTTTATAGGATAGCAATCAGGCTCTTAAACTACCTGAAGTTACCGTGACTTTAGACATATATATATGTCCGAGAAAAAACACCATTATCCTCCTCGACATCATCATAAGTGGTCACAGATATTGTGAGCGTCAACAGAAATGCGAGATAAAGTATTAACTGTAATGTAAATTACAAAGATATATTTATTGAAATACGTAAATATTGACACACGTAAATATAGGTCTGAGTTTGCTTGCCAACTGGTAAGTAGATGTTACTATGGCACTTGATGGTGTCAACATAATCATTGACACTTTAAGAAATATTAACCATCCCTTGCACAATCAAAGCGCGATATATTACAGGTTAAAAAATATAAGCCATTTTAGTGACTGTTGATGATTTTCTCCTGGCAATTTATCAGGGGAGACTATCCCGTCTGCGTGCGAATCTCTCTTCAAATCCAACAAGATAAGAAAGAGTTTAAGCTTCACGTGATTCTACTTCAAGGACGTATTAACATAACCAATTTAAACACTGAACTCTACTGAACATTTCTTGGCAGAAAAATGCAATCACTTTTTAATTGTCCTAACCTTGGATTTGGACCCTGGACCTCGTGACTTTCGGCGTTATTAAGCAACTCATTTGAACAACGAGGCAGACTTCGAGGGATTGACTTTTGTTTTGCTTCCAAATATTTAGGACATCTAAGTTATATAGTTCATACAGTTAGTACAAAATTTGATTTAAATGCTTGTTTGACAACAGTATTAGAACAAGCACCTCATTATAATAAGAACCGATATGTAACATGTGAATTTTAACCGAAAGACTAAGTCCAAATCTGGGCAATCACCGCTGAATTTTCATCTGCTTAATTAGTGTTAATAACTCATCTCCTGCTCGGCGGTAAAGAAATTTCCACTCGTGAATCCAACTACACACCAACCCATTGTAGTAGAGAAAGGAGAAGGGGTCTTAGCTAAGAAGTTGGACATTTATCGCTTATTAATTTATTTAATGTAGTTATCTGACATCTTTTTTTAATTTACGTACAGACCAGAAGTTCTTTTATTAAAGGACAAAATTTCAGAGCTTTTTACTTACCTTACTACGTAAGGGTTTATACGGATGCGACGTCATCTAAGTCATGTGGGTTATTATTTTTTAAAACAGACGAGGTCAATTACAAAATCCAATTTTCCTTAAACGATTAAGGTCAACGTGTGGACTATGTCGCCTCTAATTTGCTTGCCGAAAATAAATAATGCATGTACATATGCATAAAAATGTATATATATTTAAAGAGTAGCCTTCATTTAGTGCAATTAAATAAAATAAATTATCTAGATAACGCCGCTTTTCTATTTGCTAACGACATTTTGATATTGTTTTTATCCTTGTGATAATTAAACGTTCATTATTTCACCTTATTTCAGTAAAGCTATTAGTAGATAGCAATTAAATTAATTTAATTTTAATTTTATTAAGAGAAATTTGGTCTGAGGAATACGTCTGAATTGTTAAAATGTAATAATTGTCTATGGGACATCTAATTGTCTTTGATTAGATCTATGTAGGGTCTATACCATAACCTCGCATTATGTGCATATCTACTATTAAGATATATAGGAGCGTAAAGATATATCATGATAATATGACACTGGCATTTTATTCATTACTCATAAACAAAAAATATTTTATTCGATACAATCGTATTTGAATCGATCTACAAGACGAAATTCAATACACAAGTAACGCTACCACCGATTTGGAATGTTTATCCTACCGCGGAGAACCGGTAAGAAACTCAATAGTTACTCTTTTCAATCAAATGTATAATGTACTCACCGTATGTAATTAAATAGATTAAATTAATTCTTTGTTAAAATAAACGAATACTAAATCAAAGCTTTTAAATCGGCTATAGAGGCAAATGCGTCTTTCAATGGTGAAATAGAAGGAATATATTTTAAACCATACCTTTAGTCCCTTTTGATACTGTTAATCTAAAAATGAGCGGCGGTAGTTATAAAGTGTTGTGTTTCTACGATATCATCAAAAGACGCATTTACCTAATGTATATTTATTAGTATAAGCAGTTTGTCTAGCCGTGGGACATTTAGAGGCTGCCACTTCAGTTTAAACTAATTAATCTGTACAATATCAGGAAATTGTACGTAAATAATTCAGCAAATCGTGTCAATAATCTACGATGGTAATAATAAGACTTCACAACACAACAATCTCTTTTAAGTATTTTGGACGCCTTGTATGTAATTTCGTAGTACACATAAGATCGCTCAAATGAAGTTTTTATCAAATTACAGAAACTCTGAAGGCTTCCAGAATTTTCATGAATATATAATACTAAAATGTGTCAAATTAATTTCATTTATTTAAATTATCGACATGAATTAGATCGATAGCAATCAAGCCCGTCTGGATGGTACCTACCGATTACAAATATTTAAGTATAATATAGATCTATTAACTCATGAAGATACACCTTCTATACAATCTATATACTACCACCAAACAGCAGTGTTGTTGGGTTTCGGCTTGAAGGGTGAGGGGCCAGTGTACCTATAGGCCCAAGGGACATCAAATCTTAGTTCCCAAAGTTGGTAGCGCATTGGCAATGTAAAGAATGGTTAATATTTCTATGGGCGCCATCATCTATGGGTGGTGGTGACCACTTATCATTAGGTGGCCCATTTGCTAGTCCGCCAAACTATACCATAAGAAAAACAACCACCATGCAGCCGCGTGGCGTATAAGTATTAAAACCTTCACCCTAATAGAAGAGGTCTTAACCTAGCATTGAGACATTTAAAGGATATTACATTTGTCCACGTAGACTGCACACAAATAAAAATGTGTGTAAATACTTCAAAGTTCAAACACAGATTAAATAGGTTATCAAAAATATCGTTGTCCTTGATCGAATTTGATAACGACGCGAGTAGTAGTAGCAAGTAAATAGTTGTAAAAGGCCTTCGTTGTAAACCTGTGTGTAGAGTGTTATTTATTTTTACTTACCGGCCTTTTAACTCATAAGAAAGCAATTTTACATAAAAATTGCTTAGATTATATAAAAAAGGAGCAACGGACTTCAAAAATGAATAGCTTTTAAACATCTAAGGGCGATTCCGCATCGATTGGTCATAGTCTTCGTTCATCGAATCATTAAACTCATTACCTACCTAAATTAGTTCTATTCAAGTGAACATTACAATAAAACATTTTTTGTAACGTCAATATATCAACTCTTTCGAGTATCACCGTTTCGGAAAGCGGCTTCCATCTTATTATATAGTATATAGGTTTATGAAAAACTTAAATTCAGAATAATAAAAATATAGTCGCCACTACTAAATTATTATCAATAACATACACCACGTCAATACACTAAAAAACTATCTTATTAACTGCCAGTTCCGGCAATAAAAACGTACATTACAGAAACTTATAGTTAATAAATGTAATTGAAATTAAATATTCGTAGACAAAGACGTCTAAATTTAAAATTTTATTACCACTTTCATAACACTTTAAAACAGATCAGTTTTATTATTCACGACCCTGAACAAAGAACAATAAAAACGTATGTAATGTGTTTATTTTTTAAAAACGATTTTCAGACTGACAGACCAAGGTCGTAATTTAGCTGACTAATAGTACTTTAATACATTTGTAGATTATCTGTTATTATTACATAATTTTAACTTATAGCATGATTAATCTTTTAACGGTTCAACTCTGGCTTAAAATTCCAACAGTTCATATAAAAATCATGTCTGTCGCAAAAAGGACTAACTTTTATATAGTTTATAATTCAAAACAGGTTTGTGCGACCAGTGATCCGCGCGAGATAGACTGGTTTCTGACCTTTGCAAACTATATTGAAATAAAATAAAAATACTCGCCATTTTGTAGCTACGCGTTTCCTACGCGTTTAGTTATTTATAGCATTTTAGAACAGAATTTTTAATTTATGTATTTAGTAAATTATATTGACCTTTTCATATTAGAATGGCAAAAGGAAGTCAATGTACTTCGCATGGACGCCTGTATCCTTGGCTTCTTATGTCACTGCCATGGAGACAATCCTCGCAAGCGTCTTTGGGTACGGAGGAAATTAATTGTGATCTTACCAGTAACATATGGTCAATTTTGGACATTTGGAAGATCGTCTTGGAATAAGGTTGGTTTGGCGCCTTTTTGATTTCTGTCCGGCCGTCTACAGACAGCCACATTGAATTTATTTCTGCTAGTGCATAACGCCATATGTTATGATTTCACAGTGACGTGAAAACATTGAAGCGGTCACCGCTCTCAGAAATCGATTCAGATGTTCGCTAGTGTAATTACAGTTTATGCATAATTTGAAACCAACCACATAATGGAAAACTATGGTATGCGTGCGTACGTAATACCTATACAATCGTCGAAAATTATAATCACAAATACATTAATACAATGAGCGAAGAAATCACGCTTATAGGTTTTGCGTGAAAGAAGCGTTAGAATGAACACGCATACACATACGCATACACACGTATGCCTGCGCAAACTGGTTTGCACTGGCGCGACATGAAATATTTATGATATTATACGTCTATTATTAAAAATATTTAAGTATAAAGAAACAAGTATAAGTCACGAATGTACGCCTTCCCCGTTAAGTTATCGTTTAATTATTACAAATATAATTTAATTTGTATTTTTTAATGTTTTTTACTCTTATGTTAATCACCTCATATATACTGAGACGTCTCGTACTTAATCCAAGCCGATAATTTTACGTGGACACTCGCCCCTTTGTGAGTAGTTCTACATTGTATAATAATTTATTTATTTTTTCAAATATTTTTTTTTAACGCAACAGACGTGTTGTCCGTAGTTTTGATGTGTTTCTATTATTTGGATTTATGTTATTTTTCATGTGCCTGCATGTTATTATTTCCTGGCAGCATTTCAGTTTCAATTTTAAGATTTTTGATGACTATAAAAATTTTAATTGGACTCTAACCTTGTAAATTTTTTTTATCTGTATATATTTAGGTCTGTGTCTCGTTGTATATTTAGAATGTCGATAACCCTAATGAGACATGGAAAGAAGTATCAATGTAATTGAATTTCATTTTTTTTTTAAGGTAATGTAATGTTTCATTATTTATTAGCTATTTATAGCAAGGCCTTTTCGGCTTAAGAAAATGATGTGTGCTGGGTTTTCCTGTTACTTCCATCGCAATTGTTGCAATGCGAAAGATCGTAAGTGAAAATTCAGTTCCAATTGAATGCATAAACTAGCTGCGCCATGCGGATTTACCCTTATCATATTTCTATTATAACACAATTAAAATCCAAAACCTAACAATTTATATTGTTCTAATAATATATTCAATTATATTTATTTGTATGGATTTAATGCTTTATAAATTATAAGATTTCCCTTTGCACGCATGAATGGTTAAACGGATCCGAATGAAAATTGGCACAGAGATAGATAATATTCTGAAATAGCACACATAATAGGATTTTTTATCTCCAACACCTACACGACCCCCTCCTCCTTCCCTTTCGCGCGGGCGACACCACGGACAGAAAATATTACATAAATATTAAAACTAGTTTATTTTGTTTACTTTAAACTAACATTAATTAGCACCAATTAACATAATTATAAGCTATGTTTTACAATAATATCTCTATATACTTAGTATAAAACAAAATCACTATCTGCTGTCTGTAAGCTTAGATATTTAAACTGTGCATCGGATTTTATTGCGGTTCATTAAAAATCAGAATGATTTAAGTTTTTTTTTATGATATCGGTAGGCGGACGAGCAAATGGGCCACCACGGCCCATAGACAATGGCGTTGTAAGAAATTTTAACCATTCCTTACAACACCAATGCGCCACCAACCCTGGCAACTAAGATTTAGATGTCCCTTTGGACAAAAACCGTCCCTTGTAGTTGGCTCACTCACCCTTCAAACCGGAACACAACAATACTGAGTACTGTTGTTTGGCAGTAGAATATCTGATGAGTGGGTGGTACCTACCCAGACGGGCTTGCCCAAAGCCCTACCACCAAGTAAATAAGTGAAAGGTATATATATGTATATATAAATATTATAAAAAGAAAAGTTGAGCACTTAAATTAATTAGCTGGAAACAATTAAGGTTTTTTTTTTGTTTGTTTTTGAGTCTAAAAGTTTTATATATACCCTTATTGTGTCCGTGGGAAGCCGATACGCTTAGCTGATTATAATCTAAAATTAAAATAAGAGGAGTATTGTAGTCCGCGCGGTATCGCTGGATGCAGGCCGCTACTCACCGATCAAGGTGGAAGTCATTGGGAGAGGCCTATGTTCAGCAGTGGACGTCTTACGACTTATATGATTATGATGACTGTACCCGAGATGGCACAGAGGCTAGACCACATGAAACTTAACTGTAGATTGCGGGTTTAAGCCCAGGCAAGCATCAACGAGTTGTGCTCAATTAGTGTCTTAAATAAATATTGGACAACATCTCATACATTACTCTGATCCCAATGTAAGTAGCTAAAGCACTTGTGTTATGGAAAATCAGTAGTAACGACGGTACCACAAACACCCAGACCCAAGACAACATAGAAAATTAATGAACTTTTTCTACATCGACTCGGCCGAATCGAAACCGGGACCTCGGAGTGTCGTACCCATGAAAACCGGTGTACACGCTACTCGACCACGGAGGTCGTGTCGTTAATTCATCGGGCTGAGTGAAGAACATTGTGATTAAGATTTATATGTCTAATGAAAATCTACTACTTACACGAGCAGATAGATTATTGAAAAGTTTTTATAACATATAGGATGTGGTAGCCTTATGCAAGGTCTTGGTACAATCACAGATTATAAAAAACAGCTAGATCACAATTTTTTTATGTTACGTTAATTATAAGTTCTCCAAAAATTACTGTCTGTGTCGTTGTTAAATTATATTAATTAGTTTCTTTTTTGCCATAATAGCAATACTTAGTATTTTTGTGTTCCGGTTTGAAGGGTGAGTGAGCCAGTGTAACTACAGGCACAAGGGCCATAACATCTTAGTTCGAAGTCTGGTGGTGCGTTAATGAGGTAAGAGATGGTTATTTCTTGCAGTGCCTATGTGATAGTGACCACCATCATCACTTGGCCCATTCGCCAGTCTGACCAAACTATAAATATATATACAGATTTACTATTATAAGTCTGTGCCAAGCCTAAAAAAAGTTTCCCATAACAAAATTAACAACTTAATTTATTAACAAGGGATATGATTTTAATGAAATACCTATTTATATATAACATTATTCAATAATAACGGTGATAGTTTACGCGTCACCTTGTATGTAAACGTACAAAAGTACCATGTCTCATCGTATTGATTCCGCCAAAGTCAACCATTCTCAAGGGAGGCTAGTAGTTACGCAGGATATTAAAGTGGACAAGTGTGGGCGCATACTTATATAAGTTGCTAGCCTCCTACCCTGGATACCCCAGCTCTTATTACCCGATTGGATGACAAATTGTACACCGGAAATAGTTTGGACGCCGCTGACCAAAGGTTTTATGTGTTATGTCAAGATTTATACTTTTTATAACTTTTTATTGTCCTGGTCTAGAGGTTTAGGCCCAAATTTCAGGGCGTCACGGTAGCATGCGAAAGCGATCCGAAAGGGTACCGCTGGTTTTTTAGTGGGTATTCCGGTGTACCTGGGCGCACTCGGCGTCAAGGGAATCAGCGAGTCCCACATACCACTTCCACTTGGGAGAAACGCGTAACGCATTTTTCCAGCGAGATAAAAAAGGGGTCTGGTTCCAAGACCTCAGAATTTGCGGCCTACCATAACCATTAAACAACCGAGATATTCAAAAAATTTATATCCATCCATGTGAATATACATTAAATCAATGAGAATATAAGGTCACATACAAAATATTTTTATTTGATTACTTTTCAATATTTTAAGTCGTCGTTTAAAGTAAAACATTTCTTACTGTATAAATTAATTATGTATATATTTGTTAAAACAGGTTATTCACAAACAGGATGATGAAATACCAGACTTAATTCTTATCAACTATTCCTCGTGACTTCGCATGGCGTACATATAGATACAGTCTACATGTATGTACGAGCAGTTCGAGTCATTCTGTGACGTATAAGAACGGTTAAAAGGTCAAACATTATGAAACAGCGAGTTTCTACTAGCGTCGTAATACCGAGCTTTGTTCCCGCAGATACAATGCTTTTTCCTGGAACAAGATATTCTCTGATATTACCCCGGAAACATTTTCACATTATGTCCACTTCATTTATTATTACAATTATAATAAAAATATACTTTGTTCATTTTTAAATCTAAATATTTCAAGAACATTTTTTAATTGACTTACTTGGTGGTAGGGCTTTGTGCAAGCCCGTCTGGGTAGGTACCACCCACTCTTCAGATATTCTACCGCTAAACAGCAGTACTCAGTATTGTTGGGTTCCGGTTTGAAGGTGAGTGAGCCAGTGTAACTACAGGCACAAGGGACGTAACATCTTAGTTCCCAAGGTTGGTGGCGCATTGGTGATGTAAGGTATGGTTAATATTTCTTACAACGCCATTGTCTATGGGCGGTGGTGACCACTTACCATCAAGTGGCCCATTTGCTCGTCCGCCTACTGATATCATTAAACAAAATTTAAAACACTAGGTGCTACTCCTTCGCTGGGCAATAAATAAACCTGAAAAGGAGGGAAGGTTCAACGGTATTCTTAAAATTAATAGTCTGTTCTAATCATGTACGAACTATTCGTCGTCGATTGAGTAAATATAGTCTCATAATTTCACAGGTTTCTCAGTTCGGAATTACGAGAACAATTATTTTTCATTAATTATTATTTTCATTATACCTATTATGTGTAACATGGGTTTGTTACACATATAAATCGTGTATGTTATTAATAGGAACATATTAATTATTGAAAAGGAGGAAAATCTCATTGTCTTCGAGTATTATATTTGAGAGTATATGACAAAGGACTATGTAATAATAATTACTATATTGTTTAATGAGTAGTATAAATAAGACAATATTTTAATAATTATCTCAATACAGTTGTAAATTAATAATAGTTGTACAAATAACATACGTCTTGAAAATGGCGTAAGATTACAGTAATTGCTGGGTTTCTAGCCGGTTATTCTTGATATAATCCACATTTCAAGCTTAACTGATGTAGTATACTCTTAAATGACGATATTAAAGTTGTAAGGGCATACTTAAATACGTATGAAGTTACTGCCGTAAATATTTTTGTGTATTAAGTCGATATAACGCAAATTTATATGTGAACATTACGTGTAAGTGCCTTTTGTTAAGACTACAATGAAAATAAATAACATAATATATACATACATTTACATTACGGAAGTAAATGGGTATATAGAAATTTATACGTTTACGGCGCGTGCAATTTCGAACAGTATAAGTGACACGTGGCGTCATATGAGACGGTATTGCGTCAATATCATTCGAACATTACACATTTCGTTGCACCGAAATATGTATAATAAAAAAATTTTAACGATAAAAGTATATAATGATATCGAAAACAAAATTATTGTAAATATTATAATAGGTACGAAACGCGTGACGCGTGAGCTCAAAGTAAATAAAAAATTCATAGAATACGAACACAATACCATCTATTGAACGCGCGCAAGATGAATCGTTTTATGTGAACGATCATATTATAGAACTTATTGTTCTATAAAGAAGACCATATATGTAATAATACATGTCAATACAATGCTTGTGAACATGTTTTCGTATCTAAATCAATAGCATCTGGTAACAATTTAATATTAGGTATAGTTACTATGTGAATTCGATGGAATTATGTATCAGTGGATACAAGGCGTAGGTCTCAAAGATATCGTATTTAAGTCTATGTTTTCCCATTCATTTTTGTTTAAAATTCATCTAAAGAAATCTTGAAAAAACGACCAGAAAATAAGTCAGAAGAATTCGCGATCTTTACTTGGTGGTACTTGGTATTGGTGGTGGACTCTGTGCGGGCCAGTCTGGGTAGATACTCTATTATATTGTTGTAACAAACAGCAATACTATACATATATACACTATTCCAACCATATGAGGAAAAAAGCCAAATAAACAACATTTGACAACAAACTGACGCGACATCATTGGTTGAGAGCTTGATTAATCTGAGATATTCACTACGGATTTGCGATAAAATGGCGTTTTGAACGTCGTCGAAGGAGTTATCGGAATTTTGGACGTAAAATTAAAGTGGAAATAAGTGGTTAAGTACAATAGATATATCAGTCATATACTCTTAGTAGTGCACAATAAAGGTGAGTTATTAGCAAATCGCATGAAATACGTAAATCTAAGGTTTGTGTATCTTTTTTTCTACTTCCATTAGAATAGGCTATAGGTATTTTTGTGTTCCGGTTTGATGATTAAGAAAGTGTAAGAATGATTGAGGACATAACCTTTTAGTTCCCAAGGTTAGGGCGCATTGGTTAATATGCCTATGAGCGGTGGTGCTTCACTACAATGGCAAACTAAAGTATTTATCATCATATTATTCTTTCTATCTTTTATTTTATACCTATACTAATATTATAAATTTTCGAAAAAAATCGAAATTACATTGTTTTTCTGTTCTCTTCGACGCCCACGACACGGAACCGAATTTGATTTAGTTTGGTATGAAGCAAGCTTGAAATCCAAGGAAGGACAGGACATTTTATGCCTATCACCTGACAATTAGGTAATAAAACGCGAACGAAGTTGCGTCCGATAATTAGTATTTATATGTAAATAGTATTATGTATTTTGCAACAACTATTTTAAGCTATCTGCCTAATTTTTGGTTTCGTTTTTAATTGTAACTTTATACAGTTCGGATAAACGCGAATTCGATACTTCACAAATGTATATATAATATACGTTCGATAATTTATTATGCAAATGCAATGTGTCATTCGTTTGAATATATTAAATTAATTATTAATTGAGTTGATATGTATAAACTTAAACTTACACATAAATAACGTACAAGTCCTAACCAAGCAGTCAAGTCGAACATCAAATTTTTACAAGATTTTATTTACAACTAAATTTAGAAGCAGATATCTTCAACCGAGCTTGAGAGCTAAAATTTTGTTTCACACGTTCAGTTTGGATGACAATGCCTGGTTAACTGTGTGACGTCATTCTAAATCCTGCATGGCGGAATACCCAAGATGGCGGATATATTTTTTAAATTCATTTCTATAATATAGGTATCAAATGAAAGGCTTACTTAAAATAAGTCAAAAAGTGACGTCATTGTAAACCAATACACCGGACGGAGTAAGTTTTTAGTGCTTGCCTATAATATGGGTATCAAATGAAATGACTTATTGAGAATACGAATACGATTTTAATTACTAAAAAAAAAATAAAAAAAAAACTCTTTATTTAAATGCGCTAAAAATAAAATCTCAAAATTTACTTTTAATTTTTCCTCAGTCACCCTGTCGGAAGTAGACACGATAAAGTAAAGTATGTTAAGATATTTTTTCGCACCAGCCGTGTCTCTAACAACTTACATCGTTTCATTTATAAAATTCTGTAAACAAACGGCTATACTCTATTCTGATGCGTGTGTCCTTTAAATGTTATTGATTAAATTGCTACATTCAATAGCATATCACATTCTGTCATTTCACAAACGTGTTCTGCGGTGAGTTTCGGGTTTGTTTTTACATAACAGCTATACATTGGTCGTATAAATAATTACATTAACTTGAGATGAATATTTCACGTCCCTTCATGAATTTACCGTTGGGTAATTTATATACAATGACTTTTTTTTTTTTATTTAATGTCTGTATATTTTAGCCTTTGCAATATATTATTATTGGTAATATTATAATTTACATTAATATTTTTATTAATTACCTTATATTTCGAAACAAACAAAAAAAAAAACAAATTTTATTAATATTAAAAGTCGAATAACCGTGCTAGTTTAAATAACAGTATGTATCGGTAACGATCACGTGAAAATAAACATAGGAGATACTAATGTCGTATTAAGCTAAATATTGACTTTTCATGATAAGTAATGCAAACTTTTCGAGGTTATTAAAGATTATGATAAAATTCGAACTATGACAGTTGGTTGGAAAAAGTTTAACATAAAAAAAAAAACGGTTGTTCTTCAAATTGTTGACCAACGGTTTTTCCGGTTTTAAATATTAGGCGAAACGTTTCGGAAAAAAATGTCTAGATTGCCGGTTATAGATATACAAACAAGTATCGTATTCTCTTTGGAAATATAATAAAAAATTATGCGTACTTTCTTTCTCCCACTTAAGCTACTTGTGAGTTTTCCGAAGTAAAACAGCGCATTCGAGAGAAAACTTATAGGTCTTTACTATTTGTTAGAACTAAAACTAACTCTCAAGTTTGTAGTTAACAACACAAACTTAAGATAAGATTAAGGACCATAATTCATTCATTCATTAAGCATTGGTTTAAAAAAAAAAAACCGAAATTTCATTGCTTTAAGTATCGTAGTTATTCTGCAACCAACTTTTAGTATATACTGTTAGACATTACAAGTGAACAATATAACAATTTATTGAATACGAGCTAAGCTGTCGGCAGATGTTCTCCTGCCTAACCGTATGTTGTCTATAAAACCATCTTCGAAACGCGCTTAATTTTCTAGTTTTAGTTTCATGTATATATAGTGCAGTTTTTTTTTAACTATGCAATACAAACAAAGGGTCCTGATTTATTAAAATATATTCTAAATGATTTTATTTTAGTTTCTGGGTCCAGTACCATACCATATACCATATAGCCAGTACATATTATGACACTTACGTCAGACTACATAAATCACTGTCCATATAATATAACTGTATAAATAATATCAGTAACAGTTTTGTAACGTAATTGGTTGTAAAAAATAATTCAAAATTAATATTATTTAAATTTTATCTATATTATCTAACTATATTATAGATCATGTAAGTTTTATTAATTAATACGTGTAATTACACGTGCTAATCAGATACGAGTATTAGTATGATTATTTTATTGATTTTTAGTCTACAAATTTATGTGTCGTAGCTCTAAACCGGTAACCATAAACGTCATGCAATCTGTCAAATTGTACTGTTGTGTTAAACAGTATGAAATGATTGAAATGGGTTTGATTAAAACGGAGATGAAACCGCCGGGCAGCGCTAATATAGTGCAATACTAAAACCAACACAACTTTCACAATATATTTTAATACGTTTGCGGTGATTATTGTATACGACCGCAATGATATCATCATGTTATCAATTTTAACAAGTATATATTTATTGGCAATAATAACACCAATAAAAGTTAAAAATATATTATAAACTTCTAATAATTGCGCTTGGCATCGACTTCAAAAAGTTTTGATACATTTACAACATTTTAATAAAAAAAAACCCCAATGGAGTTATTTTTCACGGTTAATAGTGCATTATCCATGATTTTTTAAATCAGTTATTTTTAATATACTTTTAAAATATTATGCTTTTTAAATTTAGTAATTTATAATGACATTCGCGCGCGGGCGCTTGCTATAGTGAGACGCGCGTATTGTTTAATTGTAAACCGGTTTTAAATTGATCCGCTCGATTGTATTGAAGCGTTATCGCCTAGTTATGTTGTTAACAAATGGCTAGCATCGCGAATGAAGATGAGCCATTGAGCGAAAACGAAATTGTGGAGTGTTTGATGGAAGATTATAGTGGGATAATGAGGGATAGTGAAAATGTGAGAATATGCGACATGGAAGAATTAAGAGATACGATATCAGAAAGTGAAAATAATATAATAAGACCCAATAAAAGAGATAGACGTACAGATCAGGATGAGTTATGGTTAACTGTTACAAGACGTGGAAAAGTGGCTCGTACGAATGATTCGAATAGAATTTCGAATTACAACTTTGAAATTAGTATTACGTCAGTAGAAAAATTACCTAAGCAGTTTAAATTGGCTAAAATTTTGAAATCAGAAAATATTAAAGACATTACGAGGGTCAAATATATAAATGCGTTTAAAGTAGTAGTACAGTTTAATAATGAAATCAGTGCGGATAAATTATTAGAGTCAACTTTTTTTAAACAAAACGGATATAAATGCCAAAAAACATTTGAAATTACACAATCTTTTGGAGTCATCAAAGACATTGATTTAGAAATTACCGAGGAGGAAATATTAGACAGTTTAAAATGCGATATGGAGATAACAGGAGTTAAAAGGTTGAAGCATAGAAATAAAGCTACGGGTCAATGGGAACCATCTGAGGCCGTGCGAATATGTTTTAAAGGAACTTCATTACCATCAAAAGTTTATATCTTTGATACAGTTACTAATGTCAGCCCATACCTTTACCCAGTTACACAGTGTTCTAGATGTTGGAGATATGGACACACAATCAAAATGTGTCCATCAAATAAATGTATTTGTCCTAAGTGTGGTGGTTCTCATGCTAATTGTGACACGATAGATTTTAAGTGCAATAACTGCCATGGTAAACATATGACATTGGCTCGTATATGCCCGATTTATATTAAAGAGAAACGTATTCGAGAGATCATGGCAGAATTCAACTGTACCTACAAAAGAGCTTTAACTATATATGTCCCTCCAGAGCCAAGATATAATATAGATAGAATCAATAATTCTCAACCTCCTATGACATATAGAAATGACGATAATAATTCACATAAAAATCAAGACAGCGTTGAGCCATGTTTTAAACAGACTGAAGAGACGTATGCTCAAGTATTAAAGAATACTTCTAATAAAGAGAAACGCCAAGACAAGAAATGTATAAAGAAGACTAGAAAAGAAAAGAAAACGAATTCGGGAAATAATTTAGAAGGAAAATTTGATACAATTCATGAACCAGAACCAGAAAGTGATTACGAGACCAATTATACAAATAACACAGAAATAAATAACACTAGTTTTGAACAGAAGATTACTTGGCAATTAATTTTTAAACAACTCAGAGAAATATTGTGGGATAAACAATTAACCTTAGACAAAAAAATAGAAGCATGCCTTAAAATAATACTTCATTCAGTATGTTCCTTTGTGAGACATTATTTAATAGAATTGCCTTTCTTTGCTTATATTAAACCATGGATAGTAGCAGACACGAACACATAACAATTAATATTGTCCAATGGAATTGCCAAAGTTTGACAAATAAATTAACATCTTTTGAACACCTGTTATCAATAGAATAAGTTCATATTGCTGCATTAACTGAAACATGGTTAAACGAAGATTCTAATGTGAGGATTAGCGGTTATAATATTTTCCGTAAGGATAGGAGCGATGGTTATGGTGGTGTGGCTATATTGACTAAAAATTCTATTACAGCTCAAGTACAAGATACAAGAAGCAACAACAGTGACATTGAAGTCTTACATATTAAGGTATTTAACTGCGAACTAATAGAAAATATAGTTTCAATATATTGCCCTTCCTCTGTTAGAACATGCCAACAAGATTGGGATTTTCTTTTCTCACTATTTACTAGAAAAACGCTTTTACTTGGAGATTTGAATGGGCATCACACTACCTGGTCAAATAGAAATGACGCTAGAGGCAACCAAATATTTGCATCCTTGTTAAGTCTTAACTTTATTACCCTAAATGACAACAGCCCAACTCGTATCCAATTAGTAAATGGAAGACTTCGTCAGTCCTCCCCGGATATCTCGATAGTCACTTCTGATGTTGCAGTAAAGTATGATTGGGCCACTTTAAATGAAACGTTAGGAAGTGATCACATAATTATTAAAATATCAACCAGTTCTGTATTGCAGCCGTCTTTTATAAAAAAGAGAAATTTTAAAAAGGCTGACTGGAATTCATATAGCAAGATTCTTGAAGATAGATTCGCAAATTTTGTATTGCCCGACAGTTTTCAAGATGCTTATGACTGTTTTGTTAAGGAAATTAACAAAGCAGCAGATAAATATATACCCTTTATAAAAATTTGTCAGAACCCCGGTGTGGTATTCGTTCCGAAATATTATTGGAATATCAACCTATCAAAAGCAGTAGCTGAACGTCGATTAGCCTTAGGAAACTTTAGACGTAATCCCACACCAAATAATTTGACTGTCCTCCAAGAAAAAGTAAGTGAAGCTCAAAGAATCAGTCGGCATGCTAAAAGTGAAGGATGGCATAAATTTTGTTCATCAATAGACCATGTTACTACTACACATGAGATGTGGTGGAAGATGAAATGGGTGAAAGGGTACAAAAGTCCGAAAGGATATGTAAATAAGAAACAAGCGTATGAACTTTTATGTAGTATCAGTCCTGATTATGTTATGCCTGAACAACCTTTATTTACAACTTGTAATGTAAAACTGGAATCACCTATTTTATTGCATGAAATTGAAAAATGTACAAAATCTTCTGACACAGCCCCAGGATGTGATAACATATCGTTTTCCATGATTAAAAATTTGCCTCTTAATGGTAAACGTATTTTAAACTTTCTTTATAATCAAATTTTGACGTATAGTTATATTCCAAATCAATGGCGTTATATTCGTATACACCCGATTGCGAAACCTGGTCGCGATTCTTCATGTTTATCTTCACTTAGACCAATTGCATTAATCTCATGCTTATGCAAAATATTTCACATGATTATCAATAAGCGTTTAGAGTGGTATCTAGAAAAAAACGATATGTTTTCACCGTTCATGGTTGGTTTTAGAAAGTATCGATCTTGCATTGACAGTTTAAGCTACTTGGTTTCAAAGATTCAAATAGGTTTTACCAAAGGTCAAGTTACATTAGGGTGTTTTATTGATATAAATAATGCGTATAATAATGTCAATATTAACAGTTTATTATTACTTTTAGATAAAATAGGAATAGGGTCTCGGCTATGTACATATTTGTGGAATTTTTTAAAAGAAAGAAGATTAATTACACTTACTGATAATCTCACGAATAGCAGATTTACTGGATGTGGTTTAGCTCAAGGAGATCCACTTTCTCCACTTTTATTTAATGTCGCTACTATTAATATTTGTAAGAGTTTTAACAATGAAATATGTATATCTCAGTACGCAGATGATTTTGTCATTTTTGTTACATGTAAAGACGTTAGCAAAGCTGTGTCAGATTTACAACTGGCACTAAATGTTATCACTAAATTACTACTAGATATAGGTTTAGAAGTATCACCACTCAAGAGTAAAGTATGTATGTTCACTAGAAAGCCTAAATCGGTAAGAAATTATACTGATCTCAAAATTGATGGTATTAATTTAGAATTAGTAGATAATGTTCAATACTTGGGACTGTGGCTGGATCGTGGCTTAAGATGGGGTAAACATGTTAATAACGCTAGCAACAAAGTTATGAAATTTCTGAACATCTTCAAAGTATTATCAGGACCCGGTTGGGGTATACACCCCAAACACCTTAGACGCCTGTACATATCTATTATTCGAAGCAGACTAGATTACGCAAGTTTCCTCTACGATAATAGCTGTAAGTCACATTTATATAAGCTTGACAAAATTCAAAACCAGTCTATGCGTGTTATAGGTGGATTTGTAAAGTCAACTCCTATACATGTAATGGAATCTGAACTCTGCTTACAACCTTTATTTATTCGAAGACAATTCTTGGCTGCAAAATATATGCTTAAAGTCAAATCTCTTCAGTGCAACAAAATAAATAAAGTATTAAAAGATCTAGTTATTCTTCTCAACAATAACTACTGGAGACATAAGAAAAAACCACTACTTGCAGTTACTTATGAAAAATTTAAAGATATCTCACCTAGCAGTATTAATCAATTAGAAATGTTTTCTTTTGATAATTGGATTACGAATATAGATTTTTCAAATAATATTAAATTTATAAATGAAATTTCTAAACCAAAACGTAACTATAACTCTTCAGAAATAAATTCGATATGCTCCCAAACCTTGAATAAATATAAAACTTATTACCGAATTTTTACAGATGGATCTAAAGAAAAAGATGGATCAGGGGCTGCTTTTTATGACGATAATTTAGGATATGGTTTTAAATTCAAAATTAAAAATGAGTTATCTATTATGCATGTGGAACTTTTCGCTATAGCTGAAGCATTATCGTACATAGAGACTATAGATCATGATAAAATTGTAATCTTTACAGACTCGAAAACATCTCTTCAACACTTGGCTCGGTGTACCTCGACTTTTCGAGGCATCCCGATAGCCTATATTATACTGAAACTACTATTGCACTTTACATCTAAGGTAGTTATATTACAGTGGATACCGTCACATGTAGGTATAGGCGGTAATGAAAAAGCGGATAGTTTGGCAAGAGAAGCGTGTAATGATGGCATTGAAGTAGATTTACATCCTTCTTGTTCAGATTACACATACATTATTAAAAAATCTTGCTGTGACTTGTGGAAGGAATACTTTGATGAAAGATCCAAAGAGAAAGGTATTTGGTATAAAACGATCCAGCCTCAGCCCCCTAAGTCATCTTGGATTGATAACAGTCGGTTTGATAGATCAGACTTAACTATCATGATGCGTCTTCGTTCCGGACATATTCCGTTGAATAAGTTCGCATACTTAATGAGAAAAGTTAATTCCCCGAATTGTACATCTTGCAACGTGGTAGAAGATGCCTTCCATATTATAATGGAATGTGCCCGGAACGAGGACTATAGACAAAATATGTCATTTGTATCACAATTAAAATCTTGTGTGGGATACCTTAATAGCATTTTAGCTGATCCCAGTACAGAGAAAGCTTCTCAATTAATAAAATTAGTTAAGATCGGCCTTAATAATAGAAAGGATAGCGTAATATTATAAGTAGTACTAACTAATTTAACTTTAATTACTCTATTGTTCATTTTACAGAGTGGCATATTCGTTTTAACGAAAAAACTCTTTAAATAAAGAAAAAAAAAAAAAATTTATAATTAACGTGCAGGTAATAATAAAAAATCATTGCGTGCAGGATTATTTTTGCATTATTTAGATGAATACTTTAGATTTACTGATACTTTTGACTTTTTTTTATAGCCTATTTAATAACAAACATAAACCTAAAAAAATATGCAAGGAAAATAATAACCTAAACTAAATTAAATAAAGCTTATTACTAATAAACGGCTAATTAATATAATTAAATTAAAAAAAAAATACGCTATCCGCAAGATTATCCTGTCCTGTGGTATTATGTCTAGCATTTAGGACACTTGCTTTATTGCCTATCTGAACCGCAAGCCTCAGTCTTTGAGTTAGCTTGAGGATTACTAGAAGAGTGGACCAGTTTCTTAGAAAGTATTCATATTTATTTTATTATTAAGCTTATAACTTCAGTTTATATTTTTTACATGTATGTGTTGTTCTTAGTAAAAAAACATTAAATCCATCATATCATCGTAAAAGTAAAAAAAAAAACAGTTTGTTTTTGAGTAAAATGTGAAAAAAAAAGTTTATTTATATATTACATTATAAAGTGTCGCACTACAAAAGAACTAAAACAAGCCAACTTTATTATCTTGGTGTGCGTCATAGCTACGCTTGACACTCGCCAAACGTCATACTGCTTAACTATAGTGATACTCGTTGAACATAATACAATTGAAAGCTGAAAATATTTGAAGTCAGCAAACTGAAAATACCCACACAATCATTATCATTATTAGTTATGTGTTGAGGAAAACTATAACTAACTACGTGCTCGGTCGGATTTCCCGTTGGCATTTCTGGATGATTCAACTTTTCTGAATTAAGTTTGGGTAACTTGGTTTGCCGGTGCCTTTTAGTACTCATGGGGCGCGACAATAAAACCGCCTGAATACTGACTATATACACAACGTTACTTGTAAGTATCTAATCTAAAAAATGACTCACTTTCTGTACAAACTCTCGTCCCCTATATGACTCCATTATAAGTTAATTAATTTTGAAAATGGTATTTTTTATAACCTGAATCCTAAGTCAAGGCTATTTATGACAGTTTCCAATTCGTAAAGCTGCTTCATATTAAATGTTCTAAATTAATGAGTGTTCTGTTATTTGATCATGACCAAGATTTGAATTTTGAAATTTTAAGATAATATGTTGATTGATAAATAGTAAATAATAGGGTTGACTTACTAAAGCACGGGCTAATAAATAAATTCTGTTAAATAGTATACATTTTTTTATCAACCTTATCGATTTTTTTTTGTTGAATATCGTGCATTAGTCGTGATAATTTTACACGAGAAGTTAAAAAAAAATCTACAGGTACATTCAACTTTGACAGTTGATACTATAAGTAGGTATTTAAAACGGGATATTTACCATGTTTATTATTTTTATTTGATGGAGCTCGATATTTCGACATTATCTACGAATGTCTTGTTCACGAGATTCGTAGATTCATTCGTACATTCGAATAAAAATAAAAAAACATGGTAAATATCCCGTTTCAAATACTTATAGTAATAAAGATAACCATGTCAATTTAAAATTGACAGTTGATAATTTCAAAAAACTAATTTAATTTAAAAAAATCGGTTGTTAAAAAAAAAAAAAACATTAATAAATAAAACATATTTTTTTTTTTTTTTTTTATGTCATAAGGTGGCAAACGAGCAGGAGGCTCACCTGATGGAAAGTGACTACCACCGCCCATGGACATCTGCAACACTCGGGGGCTTGCAGGTGCGTTGCCGGCCTTTCAGGAAAGAGTACGCTCTTTTCTTGAAGGTTCCCAAGTCGTATCGGTTCGGAAAAACCGCCGGCGAAAGCTGGTTCCACAGAGTGGTTGTGCGAGGCAGAAAATGTCTTAAAAATCGCGCTGTTGTGGATTTTCGGACATCTAGGTGGTGCGGGTGATATTTGGAATTTTGACGAGATGTCCGAAGGTGAAATTCAGCAGCCGGGATTAATTCGAACAATTCCTCGGAACATTCCCCGTGATAAATTCTGTAGAAGATGCAGAGCGATCCAACATCTCTACGCAAAGCCAAAGGATCAAGCAGATCGGAAAGGGCTTGATCGTCGATAATTCGAGCCGCTCTACGTTGGATACGGTCAAATGGAAGGAGCTGGTACTGGGGAGCACCCGCCCAGAGGTGAGAGCAGTATTCCATGTGAGGCCGAATTTGCGCCTTGTATAGTCTTAGACGATGGGCCGACGTGAAATACTGTCTTGCCTTGCTGAGCACACCAAGCTTTTTTGATGCCAATTTTTCTTTGCCTTCCAATTGACCGCGGAACTGAACGAGACTCGAAACATCAACGCCAAGTATTCCGATACTAGCTGTAGCGGCTAACGGAATGTTCTCGAATCGTGGAGATACGACAAATGGTGTTTTTTTAGCAGTTAACGCGCAAACTTGCGTCTTTTTGGGGTTGAAGTGAACTAGGTTTAGCCGACCCCAGTTCGAGACTTTGTTTAACGAAGACTCGATTTCAGATACAAGTTTGTTCCGGTTTTCTTCGACGTTTTCCCGAGAAATATTAGCACGGCCGGTGTATGAGGTGTCTACGGTGCTGTCGTCTGCATAGCAATGAATGTTACTGATTTGCAACAAGTCATTGATATGCAGAAGAAACAGAGTGGGTGATAGAACACAGCCTTGTGGAACACCAGCATTGACGAATTTTAAGTCAGAGCATGCACCGTCGACAACGACCTTGATGCTCCGATCTGCCAAAAAACTGGTAATCCAATTGCATAATTTCCCGGGAAGCCCATAGGAAGGAAGCTTCGAAAGAAGCGCTTTGTGCCACACGCGATCGAAGGCCTTCGCTATGTCCAGACTGGCTGCTAATGCCTCCCCTTTGCTCTCAACTGCTTCCGCCCATCTATGAGTAAGGTAAACTAGAAGATCACCGGCTGAGCGACCCCGACGGAAACCGTACTGGCGGTCGCTAATCAGCTGGTACTCCTCTAGGTACCGCAGGAGCTGGCAGTTTATAATGGACTCCATTACCTTGGAGAACAAGGAGGTGATGGCTATAGGCCTATAATTGGACGGGTCTGAGCGGTTGCCCTTTTTAGGGATCGGATGCACCAAAGCAGTCTTCCAGGAGTTCGGGACGACGCCGAATGCATAGGATTGCCGGAAAAGACGCGTTAAGACCGGCGCCAACTCGGGAGCACAAGTCCGTAGCACGATTGGAGGGATGCCATCGGGTCCACTCGACTTATGAATATCCAAGGAAAGAAGTGCTTTACGAACTGCACTTTGCCGAAATTTAACCTCCGGCATCGTGGTATCACACCGCGGGATTGTTGGTGGTGACTTTCCTCGGTCATCCAGAGTCGAGTTCGCTGCGAAGAGAGAGCCTAAAAGATCAGCCTTCTCCTTCGCTGTATGGGCCAATGACTCACCGTCCTTGTGCAGAGATGGTAAGGAAGGCTGACAGAAATTCCCTAAGACAGCCTTGGCGAGAGACCAGAACGCACGTGTTCCTGAAGGGAGGCGCACCAGTCTCTCGCCAATTCTGCCAATGTACTCCGTCTTCGCCTTAGCAATCACGTTTTTGAAGGACCTAGAGGCAGAGTTATATTCCTTTCTGATTGCGCTGGTATTTACATCACGAGACGCTGATGCGTTAGCCCAGTCTTGGTAGCGTTCCCATTTTCTGCGTGAAGCCGTTTTGCAGAAACGACCAAACCAGGGCTGGGACTTGCCACCGATGGGGACCGCAGAATACGGAATGAATAGTTCCATACCCTGAAGTACCACATCGGCAACAGAGTCAGCAACAACACTCGGATCATCCGGCGAGAAACAAACCTGCCCCCATGGGTAGGATGCAAAGAAGGACCGCATCCCATCCCAATCTGCTGACCTGTAGTGCCACACTCGGCGGCAGCCCACGAAACGAGGTCGTGAGTAACGCGCAACCGGCACTGTACTTCGGACGAGACAGTGGTCCGACGAGCCCAGAGGGGGTTCGACGATAACCTGGTAGCCATCCGGATGGGAAGTCAGCAGAAGGTCCAACAGGGAAGGTGTATGATCCTCCACGTCTGGTATTCGCGTTGGCGAGGGGACTAGTTGTGTCAAATCATATGCTAAAGCGAAGTCGAGAACAGATCTACCCGCATGATCGGTAGTGCGCGATCCAAGCCATTCGGCATGGTGGGCATTAAAATCGCCAAGAATAACGATCTCTGCGGATGGGATCTGCTGCAGTACGGAATCTGTAGCCATTTGGACGTGCTCAACCAGTCGGTCGGTTTCGGCATTACCGCTATGGGACCTATAAAGGCAAGCGTAGATTCGCGGATGGTCGTCACAATCTACACGCAGCCAGATAATTGATAGGTCCTGTCCTTCAAGGCTGCCGAGGCGTCGAGAGCAGATATTATCTCTGACGTAAACGCACACCCCAGCTCGTGGTACAAAGGAATGTTCCAATTTATACCCGGGGTAGGAAAGAAAAGTCGTATCGGCAGGAGAAGATATCTGAGTCTCGGTAAGAAAGAGCAAGGCCGGCTTCGCCGTCTCAAGGTGAAAGTGGACGGCGTTCAAGTTCGAGTTGAGTCCCCTTATGTTGCAGAAGTCCACAGTGAGGGTGGTAGGGGTTGCCTTATGATGCCTGCTCCGCTTGCCCCGAACAGTGGCGAGCGCAAAATTGCCCCCCCCAGAATTCGGAGGGCAGCCTGGGCATCCCTGCTCAGGTGGTGTATGTCCTGAGCATGGATGCCCAGAGAGGGATTCTCCACCGCAGTCGCTGATGGTACCCTCCTGGGGTATTACTCAACACAAGATTGTATAGATGATTAAAAAGCGTGGAGCTACGTGTTGACTTTCAGGCAGGATATAATACATCAATTTGATTGTATTTATTTAACTGACATAACTTTGTACGCGAAATGTTATAAAAAAGCAACTACTGAATTTCTTGTGGATTTTTCTCGGTAGTATTTACATTCCGAACTGATGGTAGCTTTACATTTCATACAAATCTGAAAATGACGATTCAAAAGCGCTTGTAAAAGCATACTTGAAAAACATTCTTTGATTTTTGGAACAATGTAAAAATAAAACATTTTATGATTTTTATCTCATTCTCAATACTCATTATTTACTACGAGCTAATATCCCGCCATACGTTGCATTGCATTTTTTTTTTAGTAATAACTTTAATTACGCAAACATCTCAAACAAACTCAACATAAACGTGGCAATAGCGAGCGTATGAATTTTTAGTACTTATCTAATTTCCATCAGAACAGGACAAATATCTTTTTTAATTTTAAGCACTAAAATTTACTTGTAAATACGCAACATTCCTAATAATAAATAATTCTTTTTATTTATTATTTATTACTTGGAATGCTGACGATTTGCAAATGAATTTTCCTTTTAAAATCTTATACCTATTTTGTATAATACATATGCGTAGTAATTATAAATTATTATAAAATTTCCTAATCATTTAAGGGCTGCACCCAATCACCAGTTAATCTATGACTTGACAGTATATTTTCGTGGGTGTACCTTAGTACTGTACGACAGTACTCCCTATACTTTGTAATGGTATACCAATTTTAAAAGAAGTATTAAAAATAAAGTGGTCTGCAAATGTCCCACTGGTGTAGTTGTTTTGGTCGCATTTTGAGCAGGTCTGGCGTTTATTCCAACTATGCCGCTCCAGTGCGTGTTGGATTCACATGTGGCACACACATGCAATTTCATCACATATTACCGCACAAGCACGTATTGAATTATAAACACAAATTTAAACCATTACAATTATTGAAAGTCCAGTGTTATCCGGATTTCGAGCTGAAGTTGTGTTCAATATGTTCTAAATGGGACATTAATATTTTAAAACCAAATACACCAAGACTAAAAGGGGCACGTCTGTTCATCTGGATTAATAAAATAAATAAATACCTATATAAGTATTTAAATGTATAGTTTCAATGTATACAAGGTTTTAAAACGGTATCTAACTGAGTTTTATTTCAAACGCAAGTTATTTCAAGGTTAAATACATTAAGTCATTTTAAAACTATTTATCTGTAACTATTCGAAATGCCTAATTTGCGTGTCTGCACATTTATCGTAGATAATATCGTAGGAAATTGTTATTAATATATCCAATTAATTAAAAAACGTTGTAATTTTCTGTGTTATTACATCAATATTTATTATATGTTTGTATATTTGTATATACATATATTAGATGGTATATTAGTGTTGTAAGTAACGTCTATGCCGTGCCCTTAATACGTATAAATAGTAAAGTAACAGTCATTAAGTGTCTTTTAAAATCTCGGAGTATATTCCACCAAGCAGCACCAGTAATTGGTCACCAGTGGCAGACTTTCACCCGACACATGCCAGTTTCATTCACCATCGATCCGTGGATTAAAAAAGCTAAGTAAGCACATTAAAATTTAATGGCGCTTCTCTTTGCACCCATAATCGTTGAGATTCACATATTTTAACCACTGTGCCATTTTGGCTCGGTATATGGAATATTAATAAATAATCAAGACTATAGAGGCTTAGTGTGATTATAATACAAAAAAACAACTTAGTTCCTGTAAAATTTATATGAATTATTGTAAAAAAATTATATAAATCTTTATATAAAATCAAAATCAATAAGTATATAAACTGTTTTGTGAACCTACGATGCAGTTGATAATATCAACGGCGGCCATTGATTTTTAATTACCTACTTGAATAATTAATATACTCAGTACAGAAGTTTTTGATACATTCATAGTGAAGGGTCTCCCGCGAAACTTCGAGTTTATTCAAAATATTTTTTTGAATTTAGAAACCTATGACAGATTTGTTTTGATTTCATTTCCTTCTAAAGTTTACAGTAAAAAGTAATCAAAACTAGTCGCTCATCTTCATTTGGCACCAAAACGATGAAACCTCTTTTAAATTACTTTTTCAATATTAAATAGGTAGTATACATTAGTTTAGTTTATATTGGAGTTTGTCGAAAGCAATTTAGTTTCATTTTGTTTACGTTTTTAATTATTTTCTAACCGACCAGTAACTTTTTTGAAAAGAAATTCTTTGTTAATTCGTAACAATTTAGTAAAACGCTATCAAGAATCCTCTTTAATTTACTGCGCATCTACGACTGGAAAATGAGACCATTATCAATTTCTTATATGCAGCTATCGCCCCACAATCCCTGGGACGTCTGGGTAGGAGTCCACTCATTACTTTGTACTCCCAAACAGCAATACTTAGTATTCCGGATTGAAGAGTGAGTAAGCCAGTGTAACTACAGGCACAAGGGACATAACATCTTTAATTCAGTTCCCAAGGTTGGTTCCGCGCTGTAGATATAGCGAATGATTTTAATGCTAATGTCTAGCGGGCGGTGATAACCACTTACCAACGCCGTCCACCTAACTACACTATAAAAAATACCCATAACATAAAAAAACTCACAGCCAAATAAATATTTCAATAATATAGAAAGAAAATTTGTTTTACTCCGCAATTAAAATCTGATAAATAATATACTTACAGGCTATTGGTAAGGAGATAATACACAAATAAATTCCAAACATACTGATATTTTTTATTAAAAGTCGCCGTTATCAGGTACAATACACAAATTCTACATCAATTCTACATTCGATCCGCATGTGATATTATGCATATTTTAATAGAATACGTACAATTGTAAACGGTACCAGGGGGTCAATTCTACTTATTAAATCGTTGAAGATACGTTCCCGATTCTATTACAATCTTCGACTATTCTGTATCTAATAGAATACGGTGTTACCATATATCACAAGGTCAAAGCCAAAGCTAATTGTGAATTTAAAAAAAAGTGAATAATTCATTTAAATAATATGAAAAAAAACCGGCAACGATTTACGATAAAGTAACGCTCTGTCAGTAGAATTGTCCCCAGAACTATGAAAATGATATAAGCAATAAAACTATTGTAATCAGAGATGGCTTTGATGAGAGCGATCCAGGCGCTCTGCTCATATGGGCTTAAAAGGTAAGCAATCGAGAGATTAGACAAAAAAACCACTCAGGTGAGCTGAGCTGTTTGCTTCGACTTCAAGGTGTCGGTGTTTTGTCCCTAACCAATATAATTTGTTTGTTCGTAATGAATTTCAAAATAAACAACTTCAAATATTTACAATAAAATGCAATCATAGTTAATGCCAAATAAAAGCGATTTTTAAAAATATATATTTTAAATCTGGAGCTCCTGGATAGCTAGAATAGGAGCTCTTCCTGAAAAGCCTTAGCCATCTGGGTACGGGCTAAACTTGCCTCGTGAGCGTCCGTCAGCTACAAGGTCATTGGTATAACAAGGAAGATATCCAGAATAGCAGAAGCCAGCTCTGATTACAACAAAATATAATATCAAAAGACATAAGACGGTAATTTATCAATGTACCAATTCTATTTAAATAAACATGTAATATGGCCCCAAAAACAAGCGAAATAATTTTAAGGTACTATTTTTTTTATTATACATTTGAGTATTGATCTGTATTCAGGCATATACTGGTTATTTATATAATACTAGCGAGGCTCAGAAATTTTTAAAGTCACAGGATAGTTTTAAGCGCGCGTACACGCGTACGCGTACACAAGTTAACCAAGGGAAAATTTTTTTGCTTATTTTCAAGGTCGATTTAAGTACGACGCTTAAGAAGCAAAGTTTCATCCACTTCTGACCCGTGGCCTTGTATTTTTTTTTAAACCAAGAATTTATAATTTTTTTTTTTTTGTTTAATAATTTTAGTTCATATATTTCTTTTTTAAAGTTTAAATGTCAAATTATTTTTTGATTAACTCGCGCAAACTTACAAACGTTATTGTTAGAGCAAAAGCCGTATTTTAAATTATAACTTTAATTAGATCCATAGCAGATCATAAAATCTGATATATATATTTTTAAATTAGTAAATAAAATTTTCATATTTCTAATATCAATCCATTGTAACTGATAGTTAACGGAATTACCTCTTACTATTGTTTAGGGGGTCAAATAAATGATGACAGAAGAGAAAACACGAGCGCTAAACTAATTTATAAATAATGCCGTTAGCCGTGATTATCGTTATATTATTACCAAGAATTTTATAGTTTGAATTTTCTTTTTAGACACGACGTTTTGCTCTAACATTAGCGAGGTGTCAATTATTTATTATCGATAGTTGTATATATCGGTATTAACAACACTATTACATCAATTTAGCGGAAAGAAAAACAAATGAAATATATTCGTTCGTTGAAATTTATTTCAGTTTTTTTAATAACATGAAGTTTTAAGAACAAAACGTGTCTAGCGATAAAATGTCATTTTACGTAATCATAAATTTATATAATAAACTAATTATACGTATATCAAACGAGTCCTTTTAAAGTATTTTCTTTTTACATTGCGTTATGTTTATATAAAAGGATTAAAAAGGGATTGAGTATGAATCCAATAAGAATCGACTTTCTGAGTGGTTCGATGTATGTATTACGTAACAATAACAATGCAAATATTGTATCTAACTATGACTGTAGTTCGCCCCAAACCCTGTGTTATTAATACATCTCGTTAATAAATTGAATATAATGAATGTTTATTGAAAAATAAGCAATTGGACAAAATAATTGATACAGACTCTATTCTCATATAAAGCATTCCTTTTTACGATAAGACTTTCTATTATTTTATTAAAATCATATGAAAATATACGTTGATATCGTACAAATAATTGTTAAAAATTAATAATTTTTTTTCTAATGTAGCCGTTGCTAGGTCGTAATATTTTTGCTTTTGCTAAAACAATAATTAAAGAAAAATATATCTTTTTCAATATGTAATTATCTCATTACCTTAATCTCAAATGCCAAGAATAAAAGTAATTTAAAATTCGAATTAAAAAGAAACCTTATGACTTATAATAGGCATTATCCGTAACAGTCCACATGTTTTTTTTTTTTAAATTATAATTTCATATCTACAAATAAAAATTTTAGCAATTGTATTTTACACTTACTGAAATTAAATTTTTCATAGTTCTTTCGTTTACAGTTTGCGTAACTTCTAATGAAACGGTCGTACTTTTTAGTTTTTGTTGATTCTGTCACTTTCTACTTTGTCGGTTTCGAAATCTATTAGTAATAATTGTTACAAATATCTACAATATATTCAATGAAATAAGTACATTAGTGTAAGAGCAATCTGTGAAAGTCAACCATCTTTTCCCATTATCCTGTCATCTTTTTAGTATAATGTTTCAAATAATTTATCATGATTGAACATATCCATTCAACAAAATTATATTAAAACAAATCAGATATTCATAAAATGATAACTGGAAACTTAGAATCAAATTTTAGATTACCGCTGATTATATAAGCGATAAGATTTTACGTGCGTTGTCCTCGTTACGGAATTTTAGAGACTTGGAAACTTAGAGCCCAAGGTCAATCAAAAAATAAAAGGAATGCTTATATGTATACATCAACTAAAATCGACCTAATCTAAAAGATTGACCAGCTAGCTTCTGAAAGGCTTATCAAATAGATATTTAATACCCTCATCAACACATTAAATCATCGTTTAATTTCGATTAGGCGTTTGATATAAAATTATCTAATATTACTATGTACTCTGAACTTTAGGAATAGTTCGTATAGCGTCCATTTACGAGTTTGGCAATACTTAGTGTATGTCGCAGGCAACTAGCTTAATTAGCCAGAATTAATCATTTAAATAACAGAAATTAAAATTAAAACGAAACTCTTAGCCATTGGTTAAGCGACGCCGTTCAACTAGCGGCCTAAATCATCTAAATGCCTTCGGCCAATACATCTTCCGTTCATAGAATAGGTTCATTTGCTTGTTTACCCTCATTTGTTTTTTAATTGAGTGATTAAATAACGACTCTATTAACTCTCTAAATCTATGTGACCTAGTCGGTCCTACAGCAGTACCTGTAAAACGCTCAGGAAGATCGAAATTCTTGATAACTAAACTTATTTTCACGAAAGCACTTATTCTATTAATAAAGTGGCTAGGCTGTTAATCAAAGGCTAATTGAACCAGTTGATTGGGACATATAAAGTCAATAGTATTTTTGAAAATAAATAACAGCAATGAATGAAATTCTTTGACTATATATATTTAATTTGTCTTTCAAACATACAACTAAAATTCTTTCAGAAATTAGTTATGACACTTCAATTCATTGAGGGCTAGACAGATTGGACAGGAAAATCCAGTTTATATGTTATGTATGTAAATTATTAGACAGAAGGCGAGTCGCAAGGTTACCAATTTAAAATTACCACAAATGAGTAATATGAGTTGACTGCATACCTTTATGATGTCTACATAAGCTGGCTTTTCACTAATAAATATAATATACATTACAACCTAGATATAAATTACATCACATATGATTGGCATTTCCACTAAGACACTAAGAGATAATATATTTGATCCGTAAAACCAGCAATATATACAATGCTCTGTCAGATAACAAGCAAGATTAATACGGGCATGAAAGGGTGTGTGGGTTCGATAAGCTTAATATAACATAAAACAATAAAATATGTGTTATACATGGACTGGACTATATATTCAAACTTATTTGTATATTATTCTATGTAAAATTAAACTGTGTATTATTACTTTATATTATACATCATAGTGAAAAGTCAGCTTTAAAATTTCAGTATAATATATCTTCAACTATGAAACAAAGACTCAAAATAGTTTAATTATCATATTTTTTACAACATTATGCCTGTATTGTTGTATCGTTGAAGTAAATGCATTATAAAATTTAGTTGGTTAAGGCCTATTTCATATCCTGTGAATTTAGAGCCCAAAGTGAAGTTATGCACAAGGAATAATATGCATGCATACATAGAACCGAAGCAAGTAATCATGGCACAGTAAAAACCTCCAAAAAATAAAAGAATAAAACTTCTTAATATAATCACAACAAAATTAAGTACCTTTGGACACAGCTACATTAGAAAATACAGTCTTTTCTCTCAATACCGTTCATTGAAAAAAAAAAAAAAAAGAATAATCACATGAGAAATTAATACTGTCTTTTATAATAATTTTTTACCATTAAAATATAATTCAACCTTTTTGGTCCCATTTCCAATGTGCACAGATAATTATTTCTTTTAACACTCCTAGTCCAAAGGTACAGAAAAAATAAAATTCAAAAACTTGGATAGTATTAAAAAATATTATTAGAGAGATAAACCCTGTTCACTCATATTTAGAATTGCAGTTGTTTTTTATTTACTTAGTAACATTGGTAATGTAATTTTTGAAAGGCGAATAAATTAACAATGAATACAAGAGTTTGTTTTGTACTTTATATAGAATGTACTTTTGTTTTAAAATAAGCAATGATTACAAATTACAGTTTTATACATATTTGTGATGAGAATGTCGGCCTTTTGTTCTTGATCAATAAAACTTGTACTTACTGCAAAAGCAGGTCAGCGTTACAAAAAATGATTCACTCTTTAAAAATTCAAGTGAGCAGAGTGAGGAATCTTCGCTATTCATTGTTGATAAGCGAATGAATCACAGTGCATACACATACCAGTTACCTTTTTCGCTCATTTATTAATTTAATATGTACATGAAATTTAAACTCAATATGGCAGATCATTATTGGCAATTAACTACCAGAAAATAATTATGCAACAGCTGACAATTATTTTAATCTATAAACATACAAAACTCTAAAACAAGAATAACAAGTATCCACCATTCATTTCAAAATTATAAATAATAATTAAAATCAAAAACTTAATACTAATATAATAATTATAAACATTCAATCAAATTCAGGGTCTCTGAAAATGTACTCATTCAACATACATAATGTAACATAAACTACGTACATCAAATTAAAGCTTTCAATAAGGGAGGGTATGGGGCTCAAAATTTAAGTTTTGGTTTGAGCTCATGGGCGCGGCCGCCCCAGTCCAGTCGATAACTGCGAGTCCGCCACGATATCTCAGGGTTAAGCAGTGCCGCAGCCAGCACAAATGGCGCGCAGCACTCGCTCCACACCCACCCGAGCAGAAACTCAACTTTCGTAATAGGAGGTGAGCCATTTTGCACTGAACGCAACATTAACCAGTCCGATAAGAACCACACTAGCACATGCACTAAGAAGAAGGGTAGAGGCTCCGCACCGAAGAGCTCTCCTGCAGCCCATGCGGCGCCAGCGCCGAGGGGGAGACACTCACTCAGCGGTTCTAGTAGAGCTGTCGTCGGCACCATCGCTATACGTAATCGCGCCCAGCGCTTGAGACGCGCTTGAAGTGCACCCACCGATTTCGCGCCACTATTTTGCTGTGCCGGCAACGATGCTACACGCATACGCCATCCTCGAGATACAACAGCCTTGGCCATAAAATAATCTTCGGCCAAATACTCGCCGAATGCTGCTAGGCCACCGGCTTCCTCCAGTGCGCATCGTCGTACCAGCGACGACATACCAACATGACAATTGATACCGAGAAAGTCGGCGCCGAGATACATACGCGCCTGCGCTGTGCCGAAGTACACCTTCTCGTACACAGCCGCGAAACCGTCGGCATCACAAACAAACGGCAACTGATGTACAATCGCAACATCTTCCTTCATATGCTGGACCATGTCCAGTAATGTGTCCTCTCGCATGCGGATACCAGAATCACTCACTAATATTAACGGATACTTTGCCGCCAAGTACGCCGGCTGCATGTTATTAATTTTAGGGTTCACACCAACACACAATCCGCCTACGAATAATCTTGCATCCACTTGAGGAAACTTCTGCATTAGACTGTTGACGAGCATCACAGCTGGGTCGTGCTCGTTTTCCACACAAAAGAGCAACTCGTAGGTCGGGTAGTCTAACGTAAAATACGTTTCCAGGTTTGAAAACAAGTTAGGATCGACTCCGGTGAGAGGCTTCAGGATAGAAACTCCGAGATATGGTTGTTCCGGTGGCGACCGGTCCACAGTCCGGTGCAATTTCCACTTCGAATATGACAGAGCCATTATATGAATTAACCACAAACAAATCCACGCAATCATAAAAAATATAGCAAAACCATACACTGTGTACACCATAGGCATCATAATTGTAAAACTCTTATGTCGTTCTCACGTTCGGGCCACATAATATCGACTGGTTTCGAGTGTCTAGAACCGTGCGCTATGATGCGATCATAACACTGAAGTAATAAAATACGAAGTGGCAGACAAGGTGCATGCGTACGCGTATGATTCACCATACGTTATCACGACATATTTACTATCTCAATGTTTTTCATAATTTTTCGATAGCCTTTATCACAAATTTATAATGAACCATATAACACAACCAATAGAACCAACCGCCGCCCGTCATTTCTGAAGACTTGGAAAGTCGTTGTCGCATATCAGTGTTGCCATAGTAAAAACATTTCGCATTGAGTATTGAATTTGGATTTGTATAAACATACCAATTTACAACTATTATAATAACAATGCAAGCAAATTTATATATATTGTTATTGTAGTAAATAATTATTTTTATATGGAAATAATACTTACTTGCTCTTAGAATATTAGGGCAAAAATGAAAAGCTGTCGTGTACCATTTTATCTGTTCGCATTTAAATTACCATATAAAATTATTAATTTATTGTTTTAATTTTTGAGCACATAATAAATAGTTATTTATAACGAATTAATATATATTGAAATAATTACTGATCGATACCACCATGTATTTATTAATTGATAAATTATATTTTTTTAATTGATAAATCATCGTTAAATTAATTATTTAATTTAAGTACATTTGAAGTTGCCCATAACCATCCATGATTAATAATAACTATTAATTGTGGCTAAAAATTATATTATATAATATTGAAAAAATCTATACCTTATTACCAACGGATTTAATTTTTTTGGTCGTAGTTTTAAAAAGTACCAGCACCTATACATAATAGGATAATTAAATAAGTTTTTTTAAGCGTTGTCATTTGTCTTGCCTGAGAAAAAAACGTATAATAATAGGATATAAGTCACTTATGTCTATGGTTTTATTTTTGCTTTTCTTGATTTCTTAGCGGGAAAATATGGATTTTTAAAGTCTTAAAAATTATAAACAACTTTATTGAAGTATCATAATTTAAATTTTTAAGAAAAAATGGATGTTAGCAAGTTGTTAAAAAATGTGAACAATCTGAACGATTATATATCCGCAACACAGGATTTAATAACAAAATTTTCAAACTCGAAAATTCAATTCAACATGTCGACTGTTCTCGCATTAAATAAAATCAGATCAATTGAAATAGAAGTAAGTAATTTAAACTGTGTAAACTTCTGTTTTTAATCCTACTACTAAAATATTACTTCTATAAATATGACTTTTAGTATTTTAATAAGTGTGATGAAAATGGTGCGGCGTTAAAAATACTTGAACTTATGTTGCAAACGCCACCGTCCAAAACATGGGGTCTGCTTGGAAAAGAGCTAATATCCTTGATGCAATATTGGCTGGATGCTCTTCGCAAGCATCTGATAGTGCACAATAACCACTGGTGGAATTTTTTGAGCGTATTATTGAAGTTTATGCAGGTATTGAGTTGGCTATTTCAAGCGATTAAGTTTAAATTTTTCTAAACAAATTTGTCATAAGATAAAGAAATATTTAAGTGTATAATATTTAATTATTCATAACAACAGTACCAGTTACATTAAATTATTTTTTAGGAAATATGTTTAAAAAATCGCACAATAAATGATATCCTAGTTCAAGAAACAGCAGAATGTTTATTAGATATAGCAACTAGAAATCAACCAAACCTAGCCCAGAGATACAAGATAATTCAGTGTTTGAACAAATTCTGTGCAGAGTCTAGTAGGGAAGTCAGATATGGACTGAAAATGAAATTTGAAATTTATTTGTAAGTTTTACTCCTTGAATATCATTCATTATGAATGATGAATAATTTGAATTATTCATGATATAAAATTCAGTTGTTGTATATTAATATATTTATTTTAAAATAGCATAAAACTGTCAAGAATAATGGTATCGTGTGGCGATCTGAGAACCCAGTATGGCATAATTGAAACATTATTACGATGGCTTCTACCCCGCCAAGATTTAGCAGTTCGGAGGGATGCATCTACTAAATGGTTTCCAAGTAGCTTACATGGAAGTAAAGCCATTGATATATTCTTAAGGCGACCATGGCAAAACTTTTTGAGGGTAATGTTTAAATTTAATTTAACAAATTAAAATAGGCTTTGATAAAAGAGTCTTATGTTAACTAAAAGTAGAACTGGGTGTTTGGGGTAATTAACCAAGAGTAATAAAAAGTATACATGTACCTTAGTGACACACTTTTAATTCTGGTAACGGTAGACGTTAACTTATTTCCTTTACTTCTTTTAGGATGCAAGGGATTTTCTAAATGCACTCAACGAAGCTAGTGATGATATCACTTCGGTGCTTTGCAGAAAATTTTCTGTAGGAAAAATATGTTTAATATCTGTAAGTAAAAATTCTATATGTATTATAAAACAAAGTTGCTTCCCGCTGTCTGTACGCTTAGATCTTTTGAGCTATGCAACGGATTTTAATGCAGTTTTCATCAATAAATAGTGTGATAAAAGAGGAGGATTTATATGTATGTATAATACATGTACATTATAGTTGAGAAAAGCTGAGAGTTTCAACTTGTCTTGAAAACAGAAAAAGCAAGAATTTTTCATTTTGGTTGTTCTTCAATCTAATAGTTATAATTTTATTTTCTTTAGTTCAGACTTTACACTGTAACAAGTGAGATTTAACGAAACACCTCACTGTAATGAGCTCCGTCCCGCAACCCCTCGCGGACACTGCGTCTACTATAGACGTCATCAGCGTGAAGTGTCCATTTAAGTCTCCCGGGTTGTACAGTAAACAGTTTACAGTAAAAGTTGATCCTTCAAGCCGGATATTTTCAGGGCACAGATAAGAAAGACTATTGGATTGATCTGAATACTGGTAGCAAATGTATATCCATGATCTTGGAACCCAAACTTTTAGAAGTTTTAGGCAGTTCATTGTCTCTGTGCGATGCGTTAGTTATTAATGAAGATAATACAAATACCGTTCAAATGCACGGGTGAGATTTTTTTGAATTATTTGTTAAATTCCACCTAAGATGATGGCCAAAAAATAAATAAAAGTAGAATTTGTGAATGAGGACATCCTATATAATCTAAACAAAATTTTTAGTGGTTCGGAAATTCTCATAACGCTGACGGTAATGGACCCTCGACGTATGCACCCGTCGAATGTTCTAGAAGGTTGTGACGTCACGATCGCCATAAGCAGCAGAAGTGATCTGGGAAGAGTGGATAGAGTTTTGAGAAACATCTTTGATAGTAAATATCAGGTGAGTTGATTCCTATTTATTAAGAAGTTACATATTTTATTCTGAAAAATGTACATGGTGGTCGGTGGTCTATAATACTTGGTGGTCGGTTGTCTATTATACTTAGCTGTAGGTGGTATATTATGCTTGGTGGTAGGGCTTTGTGCAACGGTAGGTATTTTATATTACCATTCGGACTAACCATCTAGTTCATGAGCTAGGGCTTAATTGTTCTGCAACAATTATGCATAATTATTTTTTCCGCCAAACAAGAGTGCTTACTACTGTTATGTTCCGGTATGGAGGTCGAATGAGATCCATTTAAACTATAAACGTACAAAAGGAGTAACATCCTAGTTCCTAAGGTTGGCAGCGCAATGGTGATGTAAGGAATGATTAAAGTTTCAGTGTTTATGGGTGCTGGTGACCCTTATCAAAATTTGGATGGTTATTTTGGTTTGAAGGTTGAGTGAACCGGTGTAGTTACTGGCACTACGGGTGTGATCTCATAGTTGGCAATGCAGTGCCAATATAAGAGGAAAAATATATACATAATATTAAAACACTTATTTTTCAGTTGCTAATAGATATTAAAAAATGTATGGAGCTATCACCTCGGCGTGAACACGAAGGAGCACGAAGGGCAGATACATCTGTTAGTATTATTTTTTAATTTATTATTATAATATAATATATATATATATTGTTACCTAAGTTGTAAAAACTAAACTTTTTAAGCCCGTGGGTAATGGTACGCACTCATGGTATATTCTACCACCAAGCAGCAATACTTGGTACCGCTGCTGCGGTTTGAAGGTGTTTCTCGTACCATCAAGTGGCTCGACAGCAAGTTAGCCTAACGAGGGAATAAAAATATAGTTTTTCTTAGTCTAAAATAATATACCAAGTAGAACTAAGTTAGTAACTTATGTTTTATTAACTTTGAGTTAAATTTCCTTACTTTTTCAAAAAGAAATGGTTAAAAACACATTTTTGTTACTATTTTTTGTAATTTTATTTATTTATTCCATAGAGAAATTAAATAAATTATTTCATGATGTAAATATGATTGTACACATATGTATATTTCAAACATTTGTTTACATTTTATATATTCTATGATTTACAAATAATTTTAATATCCCGATAGTAATCAAAAATTCAAAAACAAAATATTCTTCAAGTAGGCTCATAGAAGCTCAGTAGTTACTCTTTCCCACAATTTTAATTTACAGAGTATGTCAGTATTATTTTGTATTATATCCTGACTATAAATCAATAAATACTAAGTCCACGACTTTTATCATTAATATAATCTCGTATTGAGTAATATGCCTCATTTATCAAAATTTATTTGACATGAGCTTTAAATTTTTTGATCGGGCACGTTAAAAATAAATATTTTTCTTGTATCAAAAAAAATGTGGGTAGTTGGATATTTTATCTAATTTCATATGTCAATAATGTAAATTGTCTCTGATGTAGGGAGATGAAGGGAGATTCTCACATCCTGTAGATTTTCAACGCGGAAAACATTCAGGTACGTCCATGAGTGTTAGTAATATTTACTCTATTTTAGAGAAGTTTTGAGAATAATAATGCTGTCAATATAACTGACAGAATAACTCTATAGATATCTCAATGGGATATTATTGATTAGCCTTTAGTATCGTTAGCCTATTGGCTGGTATATATGGCCACAGACCCTAAAATTCAACCCTAGGTCGGGTCGTTAGAAAGTTTTAATTATCGTGTCTCGGAAATCTTGTAAGGTTTTGGTCCGCATTCTGAAGTATTTCCGACAGTGTTGGATAATTATGTCGTTACATCGGTTTACGAGCGACTAGCGAATAAACTTTGCGTTTGGAACGCACTCGTGCCAGTGGCTCTTGAACATGTTCGACTGCGAAATTGGTTATCAGTCTTGTCGAGAACGGAAAAGTAGGCACTGCTGGGCGAGAGCTTGAAATAAAAGTCTTTCATAGTACATTGATGGAGTGTAAATTCAAATTAGTTTTGTTTAATGATTTCTGAAAATCTGTGATTAGTTGACATACTGCCCTGGCTTCGCTCATCCATTCGTTAATCCAATCAGATTATTTATATTTGTGTATTCAATTTTGTATTATGTATTCAGATTTACGTTTTCAATGTACAATGTTTACAATGTACAATGTTTCAAGGTCAGCTTATCATTCCAACACAGATCTAAAGAATTTTTTATTTGTAGCAATTATAATCTTACCGAAAAGCCTTATTTCGCTCTCTAAGGAGGTATTACTATGTTAAATTTTGTATAATAGATATATTTAAATAATATATTATCTTTAGGTTACATAATCAGGCCCAGGAACCCAGTCTCATGGCAGTCACCATCTACCGCGTCGACTTCTTCACTGGCTATGGTGAATATTACGTTTATTTCACAATATTTTCGAGATTAAAAAATATTTATGTAGTTGGAAAATTGGGAAGGTAGGGGAAGATCTCATATCTGAAAAAAAAGCAATCCTTTATAATATAAATAAACGTTAATATTAGTGTTCGACTGAAACCACTTATTCGGCTTCGGCCAAAATGCGCCGAATTTTTAGCCGAAGTTGAAGGTGTCTAGTATCTGCTAGAATTGAACGAACTGTTACGATTCCGCGATGTCATAATGTAGGCTATGCACTGTACACACAGTTGCGCCAGTAATAAATCAAAACAAAACAACTTTGTACATGCATTCGATTATCTAATCAATAGAGTTTTAATTAACAAGCTCTTGAGAAGGCTACGTACAAATGTTCTGCAGCGAACATCACTTAGTGTTATCTTATGACAAGTTAAATAATTTTGAGCTGTTGGTATAAATTGGTACATTTTTTCGGTACAAAAAAATGCATTAGTTTACTAAAGTTTTGTAAGAGTTTATTTGCAAGTTTAATAGTGTGACCACTTGAGAAAAAGTGGAACTTATTGCGAAGTAAAGATATATTTTTATTGACATTATTTCGTAGTGATAGTATTTTTAATAAATTGCTAGGTGAATTTAATAATCTAATATATCGTTTATACACTACGTGTGTACATACGTATTTTATTAAAAAAACATTATGAAACTAATCCAATGAACTGAACTGAATGTCTTGGAGTTATAAAACTTTCGGCTTCGATCTTATATCGATAACCGGTTAAAAACGAAAGTTCGGCTACAGTCAAAATCGGTCTTCGGTCAAACTAATTGTTATCATTGTAAAAACATGGAAATTAAAAATAATTACAAATCAAACTTTCTTTTATGTTTTTTCATATTAAATTACATGTAATCGTAAATATTTCATCTATAATGTTATTGTAATATTTTGTTACCTTTTTCAGTTACGAGAAAAACTAACAGCTTTCCCAGGGTACAGATTCGATAAAGAACCAGTGAGTGTTTGCGCTTTACCACAACTATCCAGTGTTACAGAAGTAAGCGAAACAGACGAACGATATGGATCGAATGCATCTCAAAGTACACTGAAAATTCGGCCCTACGGCGTTTGTCATAAGAAGTACAGGACCGGTGTAGATAGGACGTCTCTAAGTGATACAGAAAGTTTGAAAAAGAGAGATGATAAAACTCTATGCATTTCCCCTGTAATTAACGATGATGATAACTCTATCAGCTGTCTTCTCGTAGCTACGATAGGATCTGCTAGTGATTCTGTTATAAATGACACGTTGGAACGTTTACCGAAGGATAAAAATATACATACAGATAACATAGTTAATATGCTAGCACAGGAAGCTTTGAATTCTACACGAAACATTAATTACAATAAAGCTGACAGTGGTATCATAACAAGCGAAAAAAACTCACAGGATAACGATCGTGTGAAAGAAAATGCACCATTTATAAATAATACAATTAAAGTTAAAAAATCTAGAATAAATAAAAAGTCAAAACGAGTTAACAATTCAACCACTACCGATGAATCGAACACCGAAGTTATTGAAGACACTCCACATTCTGTTAACGTTAGAAATAAAGACTTAATCAACGATTCCGTTGTTAAGCAAACTTACGATATTCAAGCTGTAGAAGAGTTTTTCTCGCAGCATTGCGTAGAGAACAGGAACGGTGATTTGGTCATAAGTCCGACGTTAGCTAAGAAAATAAACGAGACAAGTTCGGAAACAAGTGAATCATTCGATTTCTGTCCTATAATGAATGAAGAAGCCGACTTCAATGAAATAGAAATTATTGAATGTATCAATGAAATTGTTGATACTGTTTGTCAAGACTTTGAAAACTGTTCCCAATATTTGAATGATGATGCAGAAATAAATAATGATACAAGAAATAAAAAAGTGTTAAATAAAACTGTCGCACATCAAGACAAAACTCAAGAAATATTAAAAAATAATCGGAAACCAATCAAAGAAATAAAACTTAAGTTTAAAAATACAAAGAGACAAGTGAAAACGCGTGGCAGAAAGAAAACTAAATTAGATACAGCGATAGTTAAGAGGATGTCCCCCATAATAGAAAGAGATAGCGTAATGGAAGATACAGAAAACGGAAATAATCCCGATCTAAAACAATCAGATGATTCCGAAACTCCATTAATAAAACGGAAAAGAAAGTTGTATTCTCCAAAAGACGATCACGTGTTAAATGAAAGAACTGGTGTTCATGTATCTGAAACTGAAGAAGATACTATTCTATCCGGTATTAAAAGAAATGATAAAACACCCAAATCTTTGGCAACCTCCTACAAGGATATAGAGAATTTACGTCGCAGGTCGATAAGGAAATTACGTGATCGTAAATCTAAGAGTGCTCCATCGCTTTCGCCTCGAACTAAAAACATGAATGATATGTTTGATAACCTCAAAAAAACCACAGAAGGAGAAGAAAAAGTTGTTTTAGCTAGTAAAAAAACCAGAAACAAACATTATGCTGTGTATAATTTTACCAGCGATAGTGAGGATGAGGATTTTAAAATAAAAAAGAATGTAAAAAATCTTTCTAGAACAACAACTAAAAGTAATATAGAATTAAGAGATCGACGTAGACGAAGCAATGCAAAGGTCAACTATTCTGAATTAAACAATGATTCCACAGATGAACAAAATAATAAAAACATGAAACGCAAAAACGTTCGGCAGAGGACAAAGAAAAATGAACGAAAGTCGAGAATATTGAAACCGAAAAACGAGATGATTGATGAACGAATGAGAAAAGCAGCTCCAGAAATGTTTAACACGTCTTTAATAATTGAACAACAGAATGAAGAACCGGTTGACCCGGAACCGTCTCACCTCGAGCCACAAATGGAATATATAGCTGATGAAAATATAGATGAAAACACAACAGTCACCAAGAAGAAGAGATCTAAGCGAAATAAAACAGATTTATCTTTGAAAAAAGTAAAAACTAGACCGAATAAAATAATTGCAGATATAAGTGATAGGGATAAAACAGAAAGTCCTTTGCCAGGGCTCATTATTGAAAGAGAACAGGAAAACAAAGATGCAGATGAATCTATTTCAGTACTGATGCTTGAGAAATTTAAAGATATATGCAGAGACGGTACTATGCCAGATATATCAGAGCTAAACAATACCCAGAATTTATTGTCAGATTTAGACCATAATAACAACAGTCCCAAATTAAACATAACAAACGAATTTAATAATGTTAATGAAAATCAATATAACTTCACACCTGTAAATAAAAATAAAACTGAAAAAGTTGGAAAACATATAAAAACAAATAAAAGTAATAATAATTGGAAGAGACTATTTAAACAAGATACTATTAACGACAGATCTGAATCAAATATTGACATAATTAATATATCAGATCGCGTCGATTTAATTTCGGATAGGACAATAGCTACGATAGGAAAATCACCGATAACAGGACACGGAGACTGTGATGAATCACCGCCAAGTACAAAACATCTAAAACAATCTGTACTACCTAGAGGCTTAGAAACGCAGGATCTAAATCAATCTATGAAAGATTATTTCAATAAACTAACAAATGAACTAAACGAAGTATACAATAACTGTTCTAATAATTCTAGTAAATCAATAGAAGCTATAAAAAATGTTGAAAAATCATCAGTTGGAGCATCAGCCAATATGTTTGAAAAATCTCCTTCTGTATCTATACCGAGACTGTCCGCAAAGGAAATAAGCAAATGGTTACCACCACGCTACAATTCTGTTTTTGGATCCCACCAGAGTTCAGACAGTGACATGTCTGTTCGTCAAACTAGGAGTTGTACGAGAAAAAGTAACAACGATTCGAATTTGAATCAAAAAACTAAAGATAAGACTACAAAGGGAGTCTACAAGTCGATAATATCTCCAGTGAAACTGTTCGGGGAATCAAACGTCAAAGAAAAATCGGTTTCGTCTCAAGGTGACGATTACGTTAACCACATTAAAAGTTTAATGACACACAAGAAGGAAATATCTAAACCGAACATTTCTCAACCGAAACCGCCAAAATACGAATTGCGCAAAAACAAAAATGTCAATGAAAATAATTCTTGTAGTTCTAAAATCAGCACTTCGACTGATTTAAAAGATCAGAGATCTGGTAAAAGGAAATCATCTCCTGTATTTGAAGTCAAGAAAATGAGGAAAATTGATGACAACAATAGTACAGAGAGTGTTCCTGAAAGCGGTCCAACTTGTTCTAGTATACAAGATTGGCTGAAAAGGAATGAACGTGCGCAACTTAGAGGCACAGGTATAGTATTTTCTTGAAAATTACTGAATTTGGGAACTAAAAATAGATCTTATTTTGTATATTATGGCATTTTTGATTAAAATGCAGTAATTTTTCCTTTTAATAAGAGTAATTTGGAGAGTATTCCCATATTTAGATAAACACGTGATTAGCTGAATTTATCCGGCTTTCTAACGATGTCAATGAAGCTCAGTGTAACTTGTCTGGATTGTAACTTGTGATCATGTGATAAAATAGATGTATAAGTTATATCTAAGTTCGAACGCCATTCCAGCTGCATTTAATCAAAGCACGTTTTAACGCATTCGTGCGTTGGAAACGATTCATACAAAAGTTGTAAACAAGTTCGACTTTGAAATTTAACCTCTCTAAGCAGTTTCAATTTAAACATACATGGATTGATTAATTTAATGTGACAAGGAAAAATCTTTTAAAAAATCGACGAGTTGTTTACGCATACCCTCTAACAGTTTGTTTATAATAATTTAAATCTTTCAGAGGAAAGTATGGATTTATCTCTGAAAGATAATTTGGAGAATATAATCGAGAAGTTAGACACGACGTTGGTTGAAATTCATCACAAAACAAGTAAAAAGTAAGTTTATAATTATTGATACTAAATTCATAGCCGATGTTTAAAAAATATTTTATTATAAACTTCAATTAAATGGAAAAGTTGCTTTTGAGTTTCTAGCCGGTTCTTTCTCGATAGAATTCATAAGGGCGATAACTCTATCGAGCACTTTTAAATTGTCATTTTGCAAGTTTTTTACGAGGGAAGCTCTACTAAAGTGCTTTAAGATACCTCCACCAATCTCTCGATCGGCAATGGTAGAATGGAACAAACGTAGTCGGTCTGCAGTTTTTCGTATACATATACTACAAAATACCAAATCATTAAACGTTGGTCAATGTAATAGGTCTACCATGGATTGAATGGTGTGGTAACACAGTACAGCATCAATAGTTTCATTTGTACCAAACTTGTAAAAGGAGAATTTGAAAATACTTAGTAGAGATCTTAAATAAAGTATACCTTTACTTGATACAACCCATACTTATGGATGAAAGTGTTTTTTGAACGAAAAACATTTTCAAAACTACTTAGATAACTATTTCAACATAATCACGATGTCCATTAAAGTATGGATATTCGCGATTATTTTTAAAATCAGTGCCAGAGAAAAGCTTTCGCCATATATGCTGGGTTAAAAGACCTGACATATTTTTTTTACAGATTTGTAAGTATGTTCGTGGAGACACAGAAACATTTAAAAGAGTTGAAGGAGAAACGACACCAAATGTTCAAAGAGACTGCTATGGAGGTGATGTCGGAGGTAGTCAAAGTAATGGACACGAAATTTGCTAACTTTGACAGAAGGTAAATTGAACGTTTAGAAATTACATACAATAAAACAAAAATAATGTTGAAACATGGGAATCTAGTTAGCATTTATGGTTACTCGTTGATTTTAAAAATCCAACCCACATTGTGTCATTAAATATGTACTCCTTACCTTATATCATAGTTATTTCGGTTATGACGTATTCCTGTGTTAAGATTGTCATTATAATAAAATATTGACATCTCAAGACGCCTACGACAAAAAGCAATCATTAGCAAATATAAGTGTATTAAAAAATAAAAAAAAACAATATTATATACTAATCGTGGGCACAAGCTACTAACTCGTATAAATTTTATTTATAAAATTTTCTTTTAAAATAGCTTTTAAATTCCGATAACATTTTAAGCGGATTCGTTATTTTTTGTTGATAGATTAGATTGATTTATATCATAGATTGAGAACTACTGCCATAAATTATAATATGATATATACTCTATTCTAACCATAACAGCCAAATAAACAACATTTGACAGCAAATTTTGAACTGACGGTTGAGAGTTTGATTAATCTATGATATTTTCTATGAAAAAATGGCGTTTTGAATGCCAACGAAACTGTTATCGGAATTTTGGAAGTAAAATTAAAGTGGAAATAAGTAGATACATAAACTCTTAGTAGTGCACAATATGGCTGAGTTTTTAGCAAAACGCATGATATACGTAAATCTAAGGCTTGTTAATCTTTTTTCCTACTTACATTGGAAATTGGAATAGGCAATAGAAATAGATCAAACTGTACATTGACATTAACATAACCATAACATTTTATATTAATTTGGTTCCTAGATCTCAGGAGCTCGATGAGCAGTTTATATCTGATCTCAAAGAAAAGGCACAATATCTTATCCATGAGGACTGCAAAGAGAAACGGGTTATGGTAACATTACTAAAGGAAGATATACAATCGGTCATGCAACATATAAAGAGGTCGGACTGATATCCGATAATATGATATAGATAATATATATTTTTTATTAATTGTAATTAATTTCAAAAATATTGGTTTAATATATAATAATAACACATAGTGTTGCAATTATAATTATAAGTGAGTTATTAAAAATATATGTTTTTCTTTTAAATTTATTTAAGCAAAGATTTATTTAAGTTGTTATTAATAATTTGTTAAATTTTAATATTTCTTTAAAATAATATGTAAAATTGATTGAATAAATTGTTTTAAATTATTATTGTTTATTATACGTAAGAAATAACCTACAAATTTATAGTAATATTTATTTATTTTTCTTAAAATATAAATAACAAAACACTGTATAACTATTTAAAAGATTCCCAAAATTAGACATGAGAAGATTTTTGCTTTAAAATACTGGCATTTTATCTCTAGATGCATTGTGCTCACTTATAAATATAGATAGTGGTGTGCAAATATCGTCAAGAGATAAAACAACTGTTTAAAACACGATTCAAATATGTAACTGTAAATATAAAACTCATAATTGATTAGACAAATTAATCCTCTTCCCGTCATTTTAGTTTAACAGCATATTAGTCCAAAAAATGGCAAAAATCTTAATTATTTTTGTATGTACAATTTTGAAAACACTACAACTTTCGTTTTTATGTTCACATCACTTCACTTGAATATCAATTCAGAGTTCACTTATCTCATATTATCACTAATCACTGTCATACTATGTCTCATCCGGTGCAACTTGGGCTAGGAATATTTGGTGTGGTTGATGTGGAGCTTGCGAAGACACCTGAAAATAATTAAGCAAACTATATCAAAAACTATAGTCCACAAGCTGAACTCCTGCTAAATACTCGCACTCCATTGGTCGATGCGCGCAGCTAGGGATAAGTGCGACGAATCCAATATGTAAATCACGTGAATTAACCAGTGAGCACACAATGCCAGTTTTCCTTTGAAAGGTCGTTTTGTGGAATGGACTTTAATAGTCTACAGTAATTTTTGTTGTTCGGCATTTGTCTATATTTTAATAATAATATGAAACTAGAATATCAGGTGCAAGTTATCTCAATTAATAATTAGTATAAAAAATGCGAATAGATAATGTTTTTTATATAGTTTTGTATACTTGTATAATCTGTGGCGACTGCTGCGGTTGCGGCTGCGCTTGTATAACGATGGGTTGGTTCGGATTATTTTGTATCTGTAGCCGGATCATATTCAACTGAGCCTGGGTTAACTGAATCTGTAAAAAAGTATATAAAATAGATAATCAAGATTAGATTTCCTTAGATGGGTTATATTATAATATATCCCTAGATAGCTTAAATATCATAGCCAAGATTTGATCAAGAGGTCATTATAATTATCATAGTTTGAGTAAATTTTAAAATTACCGGTAAAGGTTGTACTTCACCGGAGGAAGTGACAACTTGCTGGACAAGCGTGACGGGCTGCTGGCTGGAGGTGGTGGTCGCCGCTGCACTTGATGACTGCTGAAATGTTATATGATTCACATTTATATGTTATCATTTTATATAAGAGAAATTTCGAAGTAATTTTTTTAAAAGAGAAAATTTAGAAATCAACTTTTGTTAAAATACCTGAACGATTTGCGCGCACGGCTGTATGACGAACTGAGAATGGTTGTTCATAGTGGCCTGGTGCTGCTGCGCCAACTGGATATGGAATTCAATTGTGACATCAGTTTTGTAACGGATATTTGGATTAAATATCAAGACATCCGATTTCAGATGTCGCCCTGTCTTTGTTTAACTTTACATTGTACGATTTGTGGGAAAGAGATGAAACGAATACGATATAAAAATCGGTTTGACATTCGCTTCATCTCTTTCTCACAGGTGGATTACTGTAAAGTGAAAGAGAGACGGTGAATATTTCATGATTTTAATGTTAGCGTACTTTGAATGCTTTGACGTACCAGAACGATACTCATAATTTTTAGATGCGGTGAAGTAACCCCTCAACATCAAATCGATGACATCTGATATTCCGACGTCATCTGATTTTAGATGTGTTTCGATATATCGAACACATGCCTAATTGCTATGAGTGTCATATGCGTGCGACATAAAGGACGAAAGAATAAGGTAGTTTTTGTTTCCAGATTCCAGAACAAAGTTTTCATATAGACTTTTATATCATATAATTTACACATTTTGTCATATATATTATCAGTCGCAGACGAGTAGTTCAATTAGCCATCAAATGAATAGCCTAGCCTTTTTACTGAGCAGGGCTGTTCAAACAGAGGTCTACAAAATCTCGATTCGCAAGTTTTTATATTGAACTGAACTGAACAAAAGTTTAATTCATAGACATTTATTTAACCAAATAATTGTGTTCTAGCCTAACCAACATATTATTTTTACTTTTAGGTTAGTCTAAAGCAAATTAGTCCAGTCTACAAATGGAAGATGTATTAGCTGAATATTACGTCCGTTTAGTAAAGGAGTTAAGGATTTAAATAAACGTCTAATCAAACTAGTTGGCTGCGACATATCTATACTACTTTTTTTTATTGTTACTTATGTATAAACAAACCAAAAATAAATATAATTATGCAGTTGGTATTCACCTGATCAGCTGAGGTCGTAGCTCGGGGTGGATCTTCCCTAGGCTTACTCGGCTTCAGTTCATGTCTGGGCACTATGTCTATAAGGAAGTCGAACTGATCTGATTTTGTTATCGCCGTTGCTATATCGTTGCGCTGGAAAGAACACAATGTTAAAATTCAAAATAACTCGAAATAATTTCTTCGAGTTAATCATGACAATCAAATCGTAACACATTTTTTATTAAATAGGATAGTTTAATTTAAACTAACAAATGAACTAAACGAAGTATACAATAACTGTTCTAATAATTCTAGTAAATCAATAGAAGCTATAAAAAATGTTGAAAAATCATCAGTTGGAGCATCAGCCAATATGTTTGAAAAATCTCCTTCTGTATCTATACCGAGACTGTCCGCAAAGGAAATAAGCAAATGGTTACCACCACGCTACAATTCTGTTTTTGGATCCCACCAGAGTTCAGACAGTGACATGTCTGTTCGTCAAACTAGGAGTTGTACGAGAAAAAGTAACAACGATTCGAATTTGAATCTAAAAACTAAAGATAAGACTACAAAGGGAGTCTACAAGTCGATAATATCTCCAGTGAAACTGTTCGGGGAATCAAACGTCAAAGAAAAATCGGTTTCGTCTCAAGGTGACGATTACGTTAACCACATTAAAAGTTTAATGACACACAAGAAGGAAATATCTAAACCGAACATTTCTCAACCGAAACCGCCAAAATACGAATTGCGCAAAAACAAAAATGTCAATGAAAATAATTCTTGTAGTTCTAAAATCAGCACTTCGACTGATTTAAAAGATCAGAGATCTGGTAAAAGGAAATCATCTCCTGTATTTGAAGTCAAGAAAATGAGGAAAATTGATGACAACAATAGTACAGAGAGTGTTCCTGAAAGCGGTCCAACTTGTTCTAGTATACAAGATTGGCTGAAAAGGAATGAACGTGCGCAACTTAGAGGCACAGGTATAGTATTTTCTTGAAAATTACTGAATTTGGGAACTAAAAATAGATCTTATTTTGTATATTATGGCATTTTTGATTAAAATGCAGTAATTTTTCCTTTTAATAAGAGTAATTTGGAGAGTATTCCCATATTTAGATAAACACGTGATTAGCTGAATTTATCCGGCTTTCTAACGATGTCAATGAAGCTCAGTGTAACTTGTCTGGATTGTAACTTGTGATCATGTGATAAAATAGATGTATAAGTTATATCTAAGTTCGAACGCCATTCCAGCTGCATTTAATCAAAGCACGTTTTAACGCATTCGTGCGTTGGAAACGATTCATACAAAAGTTGTAAACAAGTTCGACTTTGAAATTTAACCTCTCTAAGCAGTTTCAATTTAAACATACATGGATTGATTAATTTAATGTGACAAGGAAAAATCTTTTAAAAAATCGACGAGTTGTTTACGCATACCCTCTAACAGTTTGTTTATAATAATTTAAATCTTTCAGAGGAAAGTATGGATTTATCTCTGAAAGATAATTTGGAGAATATAATCGAGAAGTTAGACACGACGTTGGTTGAAATTCATCACAAAACAAGTAAAAAGTAAGTTTATAATTATTGATACTAAATTCATAGCCGATGTTTAAAAAATATTTTATTATAAACTTCAATTAAATGGAAAAGTTGCTTTTGAGTTTCTAGCCGGTTCTTTCTCGATAGAATTCATAAGGGCGATAACTCTATCGAGCACTTTTAAATTGTCATTTTGCAAGTTTTTTACGAGGGAAGCTCTACTAAAGTGCTTTAAGATACCTCCACCAATCTCTCGATCGGCAATGGTAGAATGGAACAAACGTAGTCGGTCTGCAGTTTTTCGTATACATATACTACAAAATACCAAATCATTAAACGTTGGTCAATGTAATAGGTCTACCATGGATTGAATGGTGTGGTAACACAGTACAGCATCAATAGTTTCATTTGTACCAAACTTGTAAAAGGAGAATTTGAAAATACTTAGTAGAGATCTTAAATAAAGTATACCTTTACTTGATACAACCCATACTTATGGATGAAAGTGTTTTTTGAACGAAAAACATTTTCAAAACTACTTAGATAACTATTTCAACATAATCACGATGTCCATTAAAGTATGGATATTCGCGATTATTTTTAAAATCAGTGCCAGAGAAAAGCTTTCGCCATATATGCTGGGTTAAAAGACCTGACATATTTTTTTTACAGATTTGTAAGTATGTTCGTGGAGACACAGAAACATTTAAAAGAGTTGAAGGAGAAACGACACCAAATGTTCAAAGAGACTGCTATGGAGGTGATGTCGGAGGTAGTCAAAGTAATGGACACGAAATTTGCTAACTTTGACAGAAGGTAAATTGAACGTTTAGAAATTACATACAATAAAACAAAAATAATGTTGAAACATGGGAATCTAGTTAGCATTTATGGTTACTCGTTGATTTTAAAAATCCAACCCACATTGTGTCATTAAATATGTACTCCTTACCTTATATCATAGTTATTTCGGTTATGACGTATTCCTGTGTTAAGATTGTCATTATAATAAAATATTGACATCTCAAGACGCCTACGACAAAAAGCAATCATTAGCAAATATAAGTGTATTAAAAAATAAAAAAAAACAATATTATATACTAATCGTGGGCACAAGCTACTAACTCGTATAAATTTTATTTATAAAATTTTCTTTTAAAATAGCTTTTAAATTCCGATAACATTTTAAGCGGATTCGTTATTTTTTGTTGATAGATTAGATTGATTTATATCATAGATTGAGAACTACTGCCATAAATTATAATATGATATATACTCTATTCTAACCATAACAGCCAAATAAACAACATTTGACAGCAAATTTTGAACTGACGGTTGAGAGTTTGATTAATCTATGATATTTTCTATGAAAAAATGGCGTTTTGAATGCCAACGAAACTGTTATCGGAATTTTGGAAGTAAAATTAAAGTGGAAATAAGTAGATACATAAACTCTTAGTAGTGCACAATATGGCTGAGTTTTTAGCAAAACGCATGATATACGTAAATCTAAGGCTTGTTAATCTTTTTTCCTACTTACATTGGAAATTGGAATAGGCAATAGAAATAGATCAAACTGTACATTGACATTAACATAACCATAACATTTTATATTAATTTGGTTCCTAGATCTCAGGAGCTCGATGAGCAGTTTATATCTGATCTCAAAGAAAAGGCACAATATCTTATCCATGAGGACTGCAAAGAGAAACGGGTTATGGTAACATTACTAAAGGAAGATATACAATCGGTCATGCAACATATAAAGAGGTCGGACTGATATCCGATAATATGATATAGATAATATATATTTTTTATTAATTGTAATTAATTTCAAAAATATTGGTTTAATATATAATAATAACACATAGTGTTGCAATTATAATTATAAGTGAGTTATTAAAAATATATGTTTTTCTTTTAAATTTATTTAAGCAAAGATTTATTTAAGTTGTTATTAATAATTTGTTAAATTTTAATATTTCTTTAAAATAATATGTAAAATTGATTGAATAAATTGTTTTAAATTATTATTGTTTATTATACGTAAGAAATAACCTACAAATTTATAGTAATATTTATTTATTTTTCTTAAAATATAAATAACAAAACACTGTATAACTATTTAAAAGATTCCCAAAATTAGACATGAGAAGATTTTTGCTTTAAAATACTGGCATTTTATCTCTAGATGCATTGTGCTCACTTATAAATATAGATAGTGGTGTGCAAATATCGTCAAGAGATAAAACAACTGTTTAAAACACGATTCAAATATGTAACTGTAAATATAAAACTCATAATTGATTAGACAAATTAATCCTCTTCCCGTCATTTTAGTTTAACAGCATATTAGTCCAAAAAATGGCAAAAATCTTAATTATTTTTGTATGTACAATTTTGAAAACACTACAACTTTCGTTTTTATGTTCACATCACTTCACTTGAATATCAATTCAGAGTTCACTTATCTCATATTATCACTAATCACTGTCATACTATGTCTCATCCGGTGCAACTTGGGCTAGGAATATTTGGTGTGGTTGATGTGGAGCTTGCGAAGACACCTGAAAATAATTAAGCAAACTATATCAAAAACTATAGTCCACAAGCTGAACTCCTGCTAAATACTCGCACTCCATTGGTCGATGCGCGCAGCTAGGGATAAGTGCGACGAATCCAATATGTAAATCACGTGAATTAACCAGTGAGCACACAATGCCAGTTTTCCTTTGAAAGGTCGTTTTGTGGAATGGACTTTAATAGTCTACAGTAATTTTTGTTGTTCGGCATTTGTCTATATTTTAATAATAATATGAAACTAGAATATCAGGTGCAAGTTATCTCAATTAATAATTAGTATAAAAAATGCGAATAGATAATGTTTTTTATATAGTTTTGTATACTTGTATAATCTGTGGCGACTGCTGCGGTTGCGGCTGCGCTTGTATAACGATGGGTTGGTTCGGATTATTTTGTATCTGTAGCCGGATCATATTCAACTGAGCCTGGGTTAACTGAATCTGTAAAAAAGTATATAAAATAGATAATCAAGATTAGATTTCCTTAGATGGGTTATATTATAATATATCCCTAGATAGCTTAAATATCATAGCCAAGATTTGATCAAGAGGTCATTATAATTATCATAGTTTGAGTAAATTTTAAAATTACCGGTAAAGGTTGTACTTCACCGGAGGAAGTGACAACTTGCTGGACAAGCGTGACGGGCTGCTGGCTGGAGGTGGTGGTCGCCGCTGCACTTGATGACTGCTGAAATGTTATATGATTCACATTTATATGTTATCATTTTATATAAGAGAAATTTCGAAGTAATTTTTTTAAAAGAGAAAATTTAGAAATCAACTTTTGTTAAAATACCTGAACGATTTGCGCGCACGGCTGTATGACGAACTGAGAATGGTTGTTCATAGTGGCCTGGTGCTGCTGCGCCAACTGGATATGGAATTCAATTGTGACATCAGTTTTGTAACGGATATTTGGATTAAATATCAAGACATCCGATTTCAGATGTCGCCCTGTCTTTGTTTAACTTTACATTGTACGATTTGTGGGAAAGAGATGAAACGAATACGATATAAAAATCGGTTTGACATTCGCTTCATCTCTTTCTCACAGGTGGATTACTGTAAAGTGAAAGAGAGACGGTGAATATTTCATGATTTTAATGTTAGCGTACTTTGAATGCTTTGACGTACCAGAACGATACTCATAATTTTTAGATGCGGTGAAGTAACCCCTCAACATCAAATCGATGACATCTGATATTCCGACGTCATCTGATTTTAGATGTGTTTCGATATATCGAACACATGCCTAATTGCTATGAGTGTCATATGCGTGCGACATAAAGGACGAAAGAATAAGGTAGTTTTTGTTTCCAGATTCCAGAACAAAGTTTTCATATAGACTTTTATATCATATAATTTACACATTTTGTCATATATATTATCAGTCGCAGACGAGTAGTTCAATTAGCCATCAAATGAATAGCCTAGCCTTTTTACTGAGCAGGGCTGTTCAAACAGAGGTCTACAAAATCTCGATTCGCAAGTTTTTATATTGAACTGAACTGAACAAAAGTTTAATTCATAGACATTTATTTAACCAAATAATTGTGTTCTAGCCTAACCAACATATTATTTTTACTTTTAGGTTAGTCTAAAGCAAATTAGTCCAGTCTACAAATGGAAGATGTATTAGCTGAATATTACGTCCGTTTAGTAAAGGAGTTAAGGATTTAAATAAACGTCTAATCAAACTAGTTGGCTGCGACATATCTATACTACTTTTTTTTATTGTTACTTATGTATAAACAAACCAAAAATAAATATAATTATGCAGTTGGTATTCACCTGATCAGCTGAGGTCGTAGCTCGGGGTGGATCTTCCCTAGGCTTACTCGGCTTCAGTTCATGTCTGGGCACTATGTCTATAAGGAAGTCGAACTGATCTGATTTTGTTATCGCCGTTGCTATATCGTTGCGCTGGAAAGAACACAATGTTAAAATTCAAAATAACTCGAAATAATTTCTTCGAGTTAATCATGACAATCAAATCGTAACACATTTTTTATTAAATAGGATAGTTTAATTTAACGCTAAGTTTGTGAGTTGTGAGCACGGGTAGTAGTGGGGGCAAGTTCGCGCATATACATTTTCGGCCAATCAACAGTCGCCGAATGACAAGTGAGCGTCCAATGGACGACGAGCATCGACTGACGGACCAATTGAGTGCAGCTTCAGTGACCCCGCCTCAGTCATTTCTCCAAAGAGACTATAGCCAAGTGGCTATACTATTTTAAATTTCATTTTGATGTTCGCACTAAAGTAGTGGGATTTTACAAGATTCTGGCTACAACTATTAAAATCGTTATTTTTTGTTTTGTTTTAGGCAATGTAATGATTTGGGAAAAACATTCTTCTGTAAAAGTAAGCGGTACTTTCATAAGAATTATGCAAATCATTTTTTTTGTTAATTACTTTAATATAATATATACCTGTAATGTCCTTCTTTTATTATCTTCAGTATGCGACCAAGCTCGTAGAGTCAGTTCGTGGATGAAAATCTCTGCTGCTTTTGCAAATAGAACTGGAGCTTCTGCCGATATCATCTTAACTTCTTCATCTAGTTTCATGATCTTTTTGATCCTTGCTAGTGGTAGCACTTGGGTTTTAAAGTCGTCCTAGAAATATTTAATATTCAAATGTTAAATGTTGATACGAACACAGTAGTTACTCATATTATTAAAAAAAAAGCTACAATTTATGTGGGCAGTTATTATTTGTAAAATAAACAGTCATAGACACAAATTTAATTGGATATGTTTGAATCAGTTACAGAATTCAATTACATATTAAACAACCACAGGTTTGAAAAGTAGATTATATTGAGAGGAACCAGTAAGAAACTCAAAAACATCATTACAACATTAAGAGCCTGTAAATTTCTCACTGCTGGGCTGAGGCCTCCTCCCCTTTGAGGAGAAGGTTTGCAGCATATTCCACCACACTGCTCCAATGCAGGTTGGCAAATACACATATGGCAAAATTTTGTTGAAATTATACATATGCAGGTTTCCTCACAATTTTTTCCTTCACTACCGAGCATGAGATTAATTATAAACACAAATTAAGCACATGAAAATTCAGTGATGCTTGCTTGGGTTTGAACCCGCAATCATTTCTTAAGATGCACATTCTGACTGGAAGGTAAGAAACTAAGTTACCTATTTCTAATAAAACAATTTAAGTTTTTTTTTTTAATATAATTCAGCAATTATGCAATCTTTCAGCATATGAGTCTTACCGCATTAATCTTTTTCATGTCATCGTTAACTTTAGTCCAGAATGCCTGTAATGTGTTATGTATGTTATCTAGGACGGTCTCTTCGCCACAATCTGTTTCTTGCTCCTCTGATGCAGCCGAAGAGCCAGCTTGATCTCTAAAATTTAAAAAATGTCACATTACTTTTGGATACATTTTAATAGAAGTTCTTTATAAATAATCAATATAAGATCAATTTCGTATCTCCAGAATAGATTTATTAAAAGGCAAAATCAATAAAGAGGTACTTAAGCCACATAAGGGCCTATTAATAGATATTTTTTTGGGCATATATTTAACTTTGAATTAAGGTATTTTAAACTATTTTTAGTGATAGTTTGATATGTTTTTATGATTCAGGTAATCTCTTAACAAGTATAAGGGAGAGTAGCTCAACTTATACCTTTTTGAGATTTAGAAAAATAATTTATTAAAAAAAATGTGATAAAAAGTATAGTATAGTACAAATAATTACTTAGTAAAATTAATATACTTATAATTCAATGATCATATTAATAACAAATCATAATTCTACAATGTACTGTTTACACATACACACAAATATACAATACGTAAATAGGAATGTCAACTAAGATTAATATGAACTTGTACAATATTTAGGCAATTCTACTTTCTTATCCATTGAGCCATATGAGCTAAAAATAGGTACATACTGAATAGACATCTAAGGAATAAATTGCAATTAAAACTATAGCCAGCTTCAGCAGAGGGCTTTCCAATTTATGGAAAAAATATATTTTAGGTACTTATAAAAAGGCTCGACGAACTGCGATAAGAAAATTTTCGCATTTTTTGTCGCAGCTAACTTCTGATTGTAACACGCGTCACTAATGATATAGATGCATTACATCGATAAAGTTTTTATGATTATTAATAAGTTTTTCAGATATTTTAAAATATTATTATTTATGTAACAATTTATAAACATAACTTAAAAATACGGAGCCGAGTACGTGAACTTACGTTGGCACAAAGAAGCACACGGACATCTTTGTTTAATGCGACGATCTGACGACCTCGGAAAAATAAACTCTTTATTTTTAATCAAATAATGTTTTAGAACAATAATAAAACATTAGCCGCGGCTAAAGTTATTAAAAACACAGGAACCAATAATCAGTGTAATATTTGGAGATCTCCAATCACCAATTACTGAAAATGCGCCACTTCCACGATTCGTCCGCCGATGACCAGTCACAAGCTTGACGTTATATACAGTGTTGCTATATTGCTTCCGATGTTATTAAAAATACTATTTAGATATTTGACTGCTTTTATAAGATTATATCATATATTACAATTAAATTATTTGACTTCAATATGTATTTTTTTAATGTTGATATCTGAGCCTTCAATATATAAAAATATATATCTTTTCGGCATACGTACATCACTAGCCAGTAACCGGAAACTAACTTAAATGTCATGCATCACTCACCACACCTGACACATTGATCCGTCTGTCATAGTAAGTACGATCGACGACGTCATCGATCGGCGTCTCCACATTAAAATGGCGGCCGCGGAGATCCAAGTTGTAAATCCATCAAATTTAACAAAAATAGAAAGGTTTGTTTCAGTATGTTTAATATAATTTATGAAATTTGATATGGTGCTCGCTAAAAACAATAACATTACTTTAGAATCTGTGTAGTGTTGTCGTATGTTTTGTTATTGATGTTTTTAACTCATTTTGTTTGCAGTTTTCTCAATGATCCTAGTTATAAAGAAATAATTGAAAACTCGTCTACATTTAACTCCCGATTATGTGCCGAAAGAAGGATGCGGATGCCCTTTATCGACACCCAAACCGGTAAGTTATGTTGTTTTACAGATATTTTGTAAAAGGAAATCCAATTTAATTGATGAACTGTGTTTCACAGTGAGTGAGTTTGAGTTCCTTGAAACCGTTTAATTGAATTTGTAGTTACAGAATTATGATAAAAATATAAAAAGTGTTTTTTTTTTTTAAATGATTTGTAGTGAAATATATGTCAGTCAATTGCAGCCAATTTGTTTTCCTCAAAGTCTGTAAATACCAAATTTATAATTAATATATTTATTGATCCTCTTAGACTGAAAGAAAAATTAAAATCAAATTATTCTATATTCAAGTAGGCTCATGAAAGCAATTTTGAACAGTCAAGTCACAGTGTTGAATTATATATAAAGCACCCACTTGTTGGGAAACAAGTTTCTACTGAGAACCGGCAACCAGACTCTGTGGTCTACCCTATGGCTTTGGTATCCAAATTGTCTATAGGCTATACATATCTGAAATTTACTGTCCAACTTCAGAACACTAAGAACTCATGAATGAGATGCAATCTTTATCTTTATTCAACAAACATTAATCTACATATTTATACTTATTCAATTTTTTCCAAGCACCTCAACTAAGCCGAGCTTGTGTCTTAGACACTAATCCTTATTATATTATACAATTTTTTAATAATTCATATGCATTTATGAATGCAGAAGATTATTGTTATATTAGCAGTTTTCTCTATATGTTTGAAATTATAAATTATAGCATGTCAATTTGAATAGTTCTTTTTATGCACAGCTGAACTATTGAATCTAGAAAGCCAAATTTCGGAAAATTAGTGGCATAAACTAGTGCTAAGAAAGAACTTTTAATGCAATTTTGTAGGAATCTTACCATACACAAAGTGATGAAATATGATGTTATAATTTAATCTATTAAATTAAAAAAATATATCCTATACTTTTTAATATATAGCTATTGTTACAATTGTTTCAGGTGTCGCACAGAGCCATTCCAATTTATTCATGACCAGAAAACAAAGAATGCCCGGTGCAAGAGAAGGACAACTCTACACATATCCTTCACAAAGGTGCCAATTTCATTTTCCAATTACAGAATAGTTATCATTTCCACTTGTTTTTAAAGATGTAGGTAGGCAATCGGATAAATGGGTCACCTGATGGTAAGTGTCAACCAGCGCCCATAATATTGCCGCTGTAAGTCGTACATCTTGGAAGCTAAGATGTTATGTCCTTTTTGCTTGTAGTTACACTGGCTAACTCACCCATCAAACCAGAACACAACAATACTAAGTTACCTACTTACTAAAATACTACTTACTCAAGTGTGCTTGAGCAAATTCTTGAGTTGACATTATGTATATTTATTTAATAAAGCATTTAGAATGTCAAGTAACCACTGTTCCCGGCCTTATTTCCACCAAACTCAGCATCTGACATGCAGGTTGTGTTACAATTAAATTTATATTATATATCATATATATAAAATTTATGTATTGTTTTATTTCGTAGGTGGAGAAAAGCTCGCCGCCAATACTTAACAATGTCTTCGACGAGATGGGGTTGGAGTTCTGTAGATGCAACAGAAAATATTGGTGAAGGAGAAAACAGTTCTGGTATACCAGATGGACTTATGGGGGACGACAGTAGAGATGGATCACAGAGTGCTGCTAAAGATGACCCTAAGGTAAAAGAATGAATTATTAGATAAAAACATTTTTTTTTGTACAAGCACGTCATTCTTAAAATGCAGGAGTATTTTTAATTGCTCCATCATTAACACAAAGGACACATTGGAAAAATTAGTCAGTCTGGTCTTAAAATCAGAGTTGGAGGAATAAAAAAAATTTATTTTGGGTTTTCTGTTAAAAAAATCCTTTATTAGCACAAGCTAGGAAGTTTTACGTGTTCTGTCTTTAAAAAAGTTAAGAAAGTTTATTAGTAGTGTTCCATTAGATTCTGCCAGTAAAGCCTTATAAGTCTTTAGTCTCCAACTATCTCCAGTATGGTTGGCTACTTTAAAACTCTTTTAAAATTGTTTGCCATATTGTAAACTATTTATTAAGTAAAGTTGATAGTAAAAATATAATAATTTTCATTTATAGGAATGGTTCTATGATGAGCTAGCGATGGAGGAGATGGAGACGGGCGAGGAGCCCGATCCCGAGTCCGACGAGGACTACTACGACGACACATATGCCAATCGGCGCAAGCGACGCGGAGCTGCACCCACCGGGCCCGGCTCGCGCGGAGGGCGGGTGCGCAAGCCTCTGCCAGACGACACACCCGTCAAGCGCGGACGAGCGGTACGAGTTTCTAGTTAACAACATACCCACGTAATTGGGTTAATTGAAATATATGAATATTTGAGTCTAGTCCATACTACAAATAAATGGTAATCTTACTATCAGCAATACAATGCTTCCCTTGCCAATGACTATCAGGTGGTTGTACTACTCCCACTACCTGTCACTAGATGGTCCTGATAATAATGTCGTCTGGCCGATCTGGGTCATGGCTGGTACCAATGATACCAGCTAACTACGCAGGTCATATTATAGTGCACAAGTGTATGCGCAAGCGCAGGCGCAGTCTCTCGGTCTCATAATCCGATGGGACGGCAAATCCGACACGAACGGAAAGAGAGGCGCAGGACCAACAGCTACGTGTTTTACGAGGCACGGGAGTGTAGCACACTCCCTACACTTAACTTCCAGACTTCGTCAGCTGACCCTCGCTGACCTGGGGGTTTGGACTCAGCAACTCGGGATCTGTGGCCTTATATATAAATACACTTGCGACAACTTGTATTTATTTACGTGAGCAAAGGCTCGCGTTTTAGGGTTTGGGTGTCATGTGTTAGGCAAAAAAGTATGTCTATGTCCTTCCTTGGAGTTCAAGTTTGCTTCAAACCAAAATTCATCAAATTCGGTTCATTGGTTTGGTAGTGAATAATCGACGGACAGGCGGACAGAGTTACTTCCACATTTATAATATTAGTATAGATTAAAATAATTTAAACATATTATACACTAAATTCCAGGGTCGCGGACGTAAACGCGCCGGTCAAGGTAGTCTCTTACCCTACGAGGTTCCCGGCGATAGTGAGAAACCGTTTGGATGTGAACGTAAGTCCGGTAGAAGGAAACACTAGCTTAGACCTAAGATCCTGCCCGTGTAATGCCTACTATCTATAATTAAATTTAAACAAACATAAAACGAAAACCTTAGGGATCATATTTGAATCTGGCAAAGATATGTTGATTTGGAAATACAATCGCTTTGAGGGTTAAGTTGGCGTGTAATATTAGATATATAACAGTAACAGTACAGTAAGCGGAAAAAAGTGACTTTTAATGAGGAATAGGTTTCTTTTAAGGTATTATTGTATTTAAACATAAAAAAATGTATACTTTAAAATAATTTTTTTACTCAATTTTTGAATGTTTTCCTATGAAACCTAGAAGTTGGGGTGTCGAATCGAAATGTTCCAATGTATACAAAAAACTGTAATATTTTAATTATTATATTGTCATTATGTCATTTAAATATGCTATAATGTTATGTTACAACTTAGTAAAACATTCTAATTTTAAAATCTCATCAACGTAAATAGCCAAAGCACATGTTCGCCAAATAATTGTAAATAACCATTAGTCCACAGATATTGTTTAAAAAACAGATAATGATACCATTGGTCACTTTTGTAAAATTGTTCTCTTTAACTTATTAAAATCTAGAGTATTTTTGGACCTATTTTTCTAATTTTCAACTTAATAGGGTTAAGTTATTAAACCATATTTGTCTTGGGAATACATAGATTTCAAATCTAAAATAGGTTTACTTCTTAAGGGTTATTCGTGGATAAGGGTTGAAATGTACCCAATTGCAAACACATTTGGTATTTGAAAGATGCAAAAACCAATGGACTCAAAACAGGAAAATGTCTTATTAAAGGAGGTCCTTGTGCAGTACTGGGATATATACTTTGACATAAGGCGAAAATTATATATAGATTTGAAAACTGTTCAAAGGGAACGATTTTATAATAATGACCATAAGTTAATAAAATGCTATTCATATGACCATTCATTATGAAAATTTCACAAATTAAAAAAAATCGATTAAAGTAGAAATATAAATATAAATAGAACAGTTGCTCAATTATACATACATAGACGTTATAGAGTTCATCATCATAGGTTAGATATCTATTTAGCGAGACTTAACGATCCGGGCGACCCAGGTAAGATGTCGAGTGATATCCGGAAAAAATAAATTGTAACAATTTAGTAGAATTAGTCGAATTGCCTGTGAATTGAGTCTCAAATTGTACTCACTTGTACGTCAGAAAGTCGCTTTGATTTTTACATAACTATTCCTCTTAACTACTTGAATTTGACTTCCTAAGTTCCTGGATACTTCAACTTCGTCGTCATTAAAAACCCCCGCTAATCGTCCTCGACGAATTATGTCAACTCAAGTTCAATGTTGCTTGCCTCAATTTCTCCTACCATCGGAACAGGCTATGTATCTTATAAAATAAATAGTGTTCCTTTATTCACTTTGCGTTTATACGTCCTGGGTCACCTAAACATTAAGTCTTCACATAATGTATTTTTAATACTGGAGAGTAACAAAAAATGAAATCAATATTAGTATAGATCCCATCACCACGACGTAACGTAGCTGTATTATTTGGCAAACCGATCGCTAGACTAGCAATATAGTAAATGTACAGTGTCAACAGGGCCTTAGATTTGACTAAGTGTATAAATGCCTTAGAATATTTTAGTGTCGTCATAATATATCCGAACCGAGTAGATTTGAATGTAGTCATATTTAGAGGAGGAAGCGAGCAATCGTTATGAAAATATATATAAGTATTTAAATATCAAAGGAATAATATTTTGTGTAACATAGTAACAAGTCGAACGACTTTTTTTTATTTTTAAAATATTATTTTATTCTCATTTTAAACTTTTTCTTATTATACTTTTTCCACATTTATAATATAATGTACTATATGTTCTGATACAATTCTTTCCACAATTTAGTGTGCTTTGTACCGTTTGTGTCTAACTCGTTTTTTTTGAATCTGGCTCAGGAGTGAGACCATATGTAAGCCAGAAATATATTAAAAAAAAATCTTTTGAGTAATATAGTCTGTACTATACGATATGTCAAAATGTAACACCAAAAGGCAATTACTATTATTTTAATTAATTGCTATATGATTGGAGGGATCGTTGAATATAGATTTTAGATCTGGCTGCGCCGGACCAATTTGTACTTTACTACACATTAATAGGTTATAAAATTGGTCGGTATTTGAGTAGCAAAAATAGGAACAATGAATGCATAAATAATAAACACGGCGTTTCTCTAATTTTATTTTGCTCTAGCCTGGTTATTTTTATATTTCATAAACAGAAAATAAACAAATATAACATAATATTTTAACAAATTGTATCTCTGACGTCACATAAACGATACACCCAACCGCCCCCCCCCCCCCCACCGCGATGCTACACAACCCATACATTATATGTAATCAGTTTTGAGAAGCGCTGATGTTCATTAAATAGTTTATCAATATGTTTATGCATTCATATGAGGAAGCAAGTTTAATGAAAATGCCTTTAAAATCGTTGTGTACGTTTTTATGTAAAATATTTAGTGAGTAAGTGAATCTCGGGGAGTAAAAAACAACTATCTAAATGATTATTGATAAATTATAAATTCGATAATAAGTCGAATTATTGTAATTTAAACTCTATGATAGTTTTTGAAAATATCCTTGATTTCGTTTTGATCGAGTGAATGAATGATATTGCAATTGTTTTGCATTTAAATAGACTTTTAGGGAAATCTTTTAGACTAGTTTTAGAGTCACATATTAATTGTAGATAAGTAATCGATTCAATGCTGTTTTTTAAGAGTTTGTCTTAGATTAATTTTAAAATATTTTCATGGCCAATATATCTAATACTAAATATTTAATTAGGACTCAGATTTCAATCGAATACGATTTGTTTTACGAGTAATTCATCTTTTTATAAGATTTTCTCCGTTCCGTTTCGGATATAGTTTCGTTCGAATACATTTCGAAGTTATACTTGGCAATGTATAAGTATTGTCAATTAATAAAGTTCAAAAATGTCTTAATCTTTTCATAGAATAAGGGATGAAATGAAATGAAATAATAGAACACCAAATAATTGTAATAAAAAGTATATATATACACACTGCCACCTAAACTGTAACGATCGTTTGAAAATGTAGAGTAGTTCTTGTTACATATAATTTCGTAGCTTAGTGTAGGTATGACTTATTGTTTTATCGACTTTGGAACATTTTCAATGAGACAATGAACATCAAAATTCAATGATATTTTGAAACTCTTCGTTAAATTAAAAATACGAAAAGATGCTTAAAAAGCTACAGTAACGCAAAGGTTTAAGGGAAGCCTAGCGATGTAAAAGTTCGCAGGATCGATCCATACCTTACTTTGGGCTATTGTCGTCCCCATTTCTAACACAATTTTTAAGCTTAATTGGAGATTCCTTGTAATGGGACATTCCTAATATTATTTAATTATTTTTTTTACTAAATAAATTACTGGCATTGTGCTCACGCCTATCGGGGCCTCAACAGACCACCAGACTGGAGGCCCTAGTCTCCTGCTTATAACCTTGGCGATAAGGGTTGAACTTTGTATCGTCCAATTTTCAAATCTATTGCATTTAACCACGCAAGTAATCCGATGTTTAATTTTCACAATCAAATGTCACGAGTTTCAAATACGTAAACAAAAAAAAATCGAAAATATTTTTACATTATAGACTATGAAAATTTAACATTGTCTCGTTAAAATGTTTATTGTCGTTTATTTTAAAACTAGTTACGATTTGAGCTAGGAATGACAACGTGTAGGTATGTTTTATTCAACGGGCATTATTTTTTTTATTACTGGGTACTGACTAGTTAGACAAAGGTACGATCGTTGGGTCGATGAGATTCTCTTGAATACGGCAAGTCATTCTTAGCTCGATGATAAGTTACACATTTTTATCCTAAACGTCTTATGAATCACAATGTATAATCACAATATTCATCTCAGAGCACTAATCGTTTTCGTATGTGTATGACTCATGTGTCTGTGATAGTTCTATTTATTTCAATTTTTTTTTTCTTAAGATCTAGGAATTGACTAATTTCTTTTTTTTTTCAGCAATGACTAAAGTTTTGGATATTATGTCTGTGCTAAAAGTGCTCGTTCGTATTGGTGTGAATATCCTTCCAAAAATGACATTATCTGATTGTATGATGTTCTCGTTGAGATATTATCGATAGGGTTTGTTTTTTAATGGGGCTATTCGGTTGGGCTATGCACTGTTTTTGGTTGTGTGTGCTAGTCAATTTTGACGTGGAAGTGAATAAACATTCATTCAAAATTAACTTAAAAATAAAATATAATATTGCTTTTAAAGGAGCAGCGCTCTCGAAGGTTCTTCATTGGTCGATATAGAACGGATTTTGCGTATGTAGGTCTTCCGTAAGGCACGTGATAGACTCGTAAATCGGGAAACCTTTTCATTGATTGATAGTTCAATGAAAATTACCTTTAATTCCATGATGTTTAAATCTTGAATTTAGATATAAATTTCATGTTCACTTTTGGAAGGATTTTTGCAAGTATTAGAAATCTCGTTGGCTTGGTATGCAAAAGTTGATGATAATTGAAATTTCTGTCTGTATAATGAAATTGTTTAGTCTTCCATAACGAATGTAAAATTGATGTTTGGTAACGTTTGAAATGTACATATCTAAATTTTGAAAGGTTAACGGAGCACGGGCTGCGATGTAAGTCGGCTTGTATTCGGATTGGAGATATCAGTATTTTTCTCGTCTTTGACGGTTCTATGGTCACAATTAAAGTCTACGTTTTAACTCTATTTAATCCATTTCACTAGTTTGTATGAAAAAAAAAAACAAACATCTCATTTTTATTTAATATTAATGAATGAAATCGATTCAGTTTTGTATGTTTTTATGTCATTGTTTCGTTGATCTTTTGTACAATTACATATATATAATATTTGCTCGTGAATCACTCAAATAGTTTTAACGCTTTGAAGGTTCATAACTGAGTTGACAAAAGCATATTGGTATCTAGTTGGCTACGAATGGGACGTGTTGAGCATTTTTATAACGGGATGAGATGAATTGGGGTACAAATATATAATCTCGAATTATAAACTTTAGACCACCATATGTCAGGATTTAAATAAATACGCCATCCCAAACATAGCGTACAAGTCATAGAAAGAGGACATAACTAACACTGCTCAATATGTGTTGTTTCGTATCTGCTGTGTACCAACTTATTAATAATGATGAAAAATTATACTGATTATATTAATGAAGATAAAACTCATACAAATATAATGAAATCAACATTGAAGATATTCAAAAAAAATTTTGCCATAGTTTTTATTAAAAATCTTCAACCGTCAAAGACTTGGGATAAAATTTTAGTCATTGTTATATTTTTATCGGCTAACATATTTATTGTAATGAATGCAGTGAAGTATTAGGACTCGATGTTATTCTTAGATCCAAACTATTATTAGCACCCAAAGATTGTTATGAATTTATACAAGAATATTTATGTTAAATAAGAAATAAAATTATTCAATGCGTATAAGGTTTTTACTTTTAAGGTTGATTCGACTTTGAATGTTTGGATCTTGAAGGTATCTTTTGTAAATTTAACGCATCGATTGTATTCGAGCTAAACGGCCGTGTATTGGCATTTATTTACATGATTATTTAAGAAATGCGTTTATATTAAACTTATCTTAAGACCAACAGAATTGTACAAGACATAAATGATAGTTTAACTTTTTTTTTGTATAAGATCATAGAGTATAGGAGAAATGTCATGATCATGGTCGTCTAGCAAAATATATTCTACTACAGTTAAATGTCTTTCTAGCAGAGGGCAGATCCATTGATTTGAAGTCATCAATCATACAACCCTCGGAGCCTGCGTCCTCTAGAACTGAACATAGAATTATCACGACGGGCCGTCAAATTAAAAACATTTATATACGAACGCAACATCTCAGTCATTTCGAAACGTAGTATCAATATTATAAAATTGATTTTGCAACAATAATTTCAGAAATTAAATTCCCCACTGAGCGCTCGTATATAACTGAAGTTTGTAGACAAAGGTATTGATTGATGACGGATAATTATGGAACTGCGCGTCTTTACACCGGTAGCCGTCGTGGTGCCTCCTCTATGCTCTGTTCTGATGACGTAGGCCTCCCCTAACCCATATACTTTACTACTAAAATTTGTTGCACTCAATTAGTGAATAGAGTGGTAAGCAATCGAGCTGAGCGAGACGGAGGCACCGCGACGGTAAGTGCTCATGCCTTGTCCCGAGCGATCGCTCGTCCCGCGCCCACACTGAGCTCTGTCGGCAGTTTGCGGCGCCAAGTACAAGACGCGGCCCGGCCTCACGTACCACTTCACGCACACGCACAAGGAGCCCGGCGGGGCCCCCGCGCCCGGCAGCGACAACGACTCGCGCGACAGCCGCGCCGCGCACTCGCCCTCCGCCGTCGTGCCCCCCGCCACCGAGTACCAGGACAGCTACGTCACCTTCCTCAACAACCCCGCCGGCACGGGTGAGCTGCACCGAGGTGGCCCCGAGTGGATCCGAGATGCTATAATATAAATACTCAGAGCATTCGTTCATAATTTTGGTCGTCATATGCCTATTGTCAAAAATAAGTTTAAACGCGCCCCTTCGACTTGGATCCATACTCGGTGACCACTTAAGTGTTTAAATTGATAAGTCGAGTATAGGTTTTATGCCTGAACTAGAACGAAATAGCTTCGTGAAAAGTGTTGTAATCGTAAATGATTAAACAATCGTTATTGAATATGGTAAATGTAAACTATTATGTGGAAATTTCAATTCGGACGAGCACTGCTATATTTCTAAGTACGTGCGTGCGTACAAAATTATGTTCACGAGTAACTCCTTTCGAATTTCATCAGTCACGAAAGACATAGTGGGCGAAATCTTTTGAGTCATGACGAATATTGTAGTAACGTTTCCTCCTCGATCTGTTCACGAAGGAGGCTCCACCACCGCCAACTCGCCCCCGGCGGGCGGGCTGGCCCCCGCGGCCCCCGCGGGCGCGGCGCCGCCCCCCCGGCGCGCGTCTCCCCCGCCGCGCCCCGCGTCCGCCGACACGTCGTCGTCGGACTCCGCGCACGCGCCGCTCGTGCCCCCCGCGCCCGCCCCCGCGCCCACCACCAGCGCCGCCGACCTCAAGGAGCCCGACACCAAGGTACACGGGCTTGCTGTGCGTCTCAAGGCACGGGCTTTCGAGTCCGATTGTATTGGGATAAATGTTCGTTAGCTAGCATTACGCTATTTATTGGCGAGGGTAAGTGGTCACCACCCTCTTATAAGAAATTAAGCACATTTTTTATTCTGTTAATATACTCACTTTAATAGTTAGGTATCGATGCCACATGGGTGGTAGGTACCTCCTCGGAATAAACATAGACCACTGTCAGAAATAGACACCGAACTGAGTCGATTTATAATCCCTCTTTAAATAATAGCTATATTCATACGCAATCAAAAAATACTTGTATTCTTATTTATGAAGCAAAATACTCATAGGATATTCAACAGGCATCCCCCTCACCATACTGCGACTTCTGCCTCGGCGACGACCGGCAGAACAAGAAGACGGGAACGCCCGAGGAACTAGTGAGCTGCTCGGACTGCGGACGGTCAGGTAAGCGTCGCGGACGGCCGCCGCGGAACGGTAGGAAGATATGCTACCACCTCGCCAACCGCGTGTGCGAGCGGCACCGCCCGCTCAGGGACAACATCAAGCTGAACGGCGTCGTCGAGATCCTCACCTCCATGTCGTACCCCGCGGACGACTTCGACACCTTCGCCTCGCAGACCAGGCTGCTCGAGAACTGCGAGTACGCCACCTCGCCCCCCTCCTCCCGCCAGAGCCCCGCGCGGGACGCGGCCGAGCTGCTCGTCAACGGCTCCGGGAACTGAGACGCTTCGCATGCGTCTGCACTACGGCTATGACTGTGAGGTCGAATGCCGCGTCCCAGCGGTGGGGCTCGACTGTTCGCAGGCCCACGTTTACTTTGTGTGTTGTCTCAAAGCGTGTTGCATCACAAACGTGTTTTCTTTTTCATAGCTTCTCACCAAAGAGGTTTGCTTGTGTTAGATTAATGTTGTTATTCTTACATTCCAAGTCATAATCATTATAGTGATAGATATATTTACATATCTACGCGTTTCGACGTTCTAATATATAGATGTGAATTATATGATTCTTATTTTATATATCTACGATTCAGATATTACATGAATATTACTTATATTTTTTTAGATAGATTTGAAATTTTTAGGACGAGGAAAAATTTTAGCAATTTTTTTTTTCGTGTTATGTTATGTGTCAAAGGGAATGTTTTTATTTAAATGTTAGTATCAATAATAGTTTAGTTACCAAATGACAATGTTTTCGGTTATCGCATATTATTTATTTTATACAATGAAATAGTTAGCAACCTTAGTAAGCTTGTAGTGATCCCTCTGTGGCGTACACGATACTTTGTTTTGGATCATGAGAAGACAAATCTAATTAAATCACATTCCAAAAAAGTCGTAATTTAAAAAAAAAAAAAAATTAAAATCTATATATTTTTTTTAATAGAATATTTAACTTGTCATATCGAAATTGTATTTCTAAAAGTAGATATTATTTATTAGAAAAATATTTTTATCGTAAAGAGATTTTAATATATTTTAAATAAATTTGAATGACAATATAGAAAGGACAGTTTAGTTCGTGTTCATAAGGTGTACGCCACATTTATATATTTTAATTCAATTATAGATTTAGAAATCCGCGACAACATATATCACGAAAAATTTTTATAACCCTATGATTCGCTATGCAAATAAAACATAGATATATTTACATTTTTTTCGATAAATATATACATGTGTATTGTTTTAAAAGATGAAAGATGTTTATCTTTATTAAACATATCTAAATTTATAGGTACTTATATCTTTAATGGGTATACATTAAACGAACTTGTGATCTTAATGTTGCCATGTTGAATTTGTAGTGACGATGGATGCCAAATAATCGTATTTTTATGTGTTATCTGTTGTACTTGTTTAGGAATAAAAAAAATTGAACGTCTTCACGGAATGAAAGAATATTATTGGATACGTAGAAGTTATTTTATTTTGAATGTATATGGCGGCAATTTCCTACCATATACGATATTAAATTTCTAGTGACGTCACAGATGATGTCTATGGACTATACTCTATAGTTGTAACTATGAGTTCATGGTTCGTTTCGCGTCGTTTTCGACTGAAATCGGATTAAATTATAGTATATGTATATTGCCTCACTTCTTATTGAGATATAAAGAAATGATTCGGACCGAATGACCAAAGAGATACGTCATTTGTTGCTACGTATTCGGTGAACGTTCTAAGGCATTCATTAGTCTTCCTTTCTGTGGAATGTGTGCCTTCATTCGACGATTTAAATATTTCATTAATAGTTATATTTCGTTTTTGCGATTTGTTGATTATATTGAAACCTCCATTTAGAATTAGAAACAATATATGCGATTTAACTAGAGACCTCGCTGGAATGCGATACCCTTCCCCCGCCCCGCGTCGCCCCGCGTCGCCCCGCGGCGACAGCGTACTCGTTACGTCATCACGTAGAGGACGTCTAGTTAAGTCGTGGGGATTCTGCAGTCGAATTCGTTTTTATAAAGTTCTAAATCGAACGTGAATTTTTTCCTTTACATTTTATCCGTTATTTGGATTTTGTCATACTTTATAGAATCTGCATGCAAAAGCTAAATTTATATAAAAAATATTTATCGTTGTTTAAATGAGTACATTTTCGGTTCTATATAATTGTTGTGTGGGGGGTGATAAGTTAAACAGTGTTGTGTCCTCTTCTTTCGAATTAGAAATCGACGATGGCAGAAAGAGAGGAACAGTTTTACACTCAACGCCAGCTACACAGCGTTTGTGACGCCGTATGTCGTAAAAAGTTGAATATTTCAAAGTTAAGTTATTTCTTAGTGAAATCGCATAGTGATAATAAATATATATCATCAAAAAAAAATAATAATTTATAAAACATGTTTTATATTACAAAAATTTAGTGTATATTCAATGCAAAAGTACTTATGATTATCGAATCATTCGTTTTGTTGTTATTAATGTAGCATTTCCAAATGTTTTTAGATTAGTTTATCTTACTAGTTTTTTTTTTGTTGATCGCTCGTTATGATTTGTTTCTAAACAAACGCGTGTTTGTGACGTCACGACACTCACTACCTTTAGGGGAGGGAAAGGAAGCAATACACATTTTTAGAGCTTAAAAGTGCCTTTATATAAACACCTTAAATGCTTGACCCAAAGATTTGTACCAAATGACAATGCTAGATATATTATTGAAGTCCTTTGTATAGTCAAAAACGACATATTATATCTAATTGATCAGCACATTTCGAGCGGCAATGGCGTAATGTCGCTGGTTCGATCCTGACCCTTGGGCTATTGTCGTAACCAGTTCTAGCTCAAGCTATAAACTTAATTGGAGGGGTAAATAGGTATACTAGTAATTCCTTAAAACGGGGCAGTTTTAATATTCCTTTATATATATATAGATATTGTGACAGAAATTTTATTAGATATATATACATATGTATATATATTAATAATTGGCGTAACATAATATATAATAGTGCCTTATTAACATTTGTTTTATATTTAATATTTTTTTCGCTACTGATTAAAAAAAAACCTTTAAAAACTAGTGGCTTTATTGCTTGTAAAATATAGTATTTAATATAATTGAATATTTATAAAAAAATATAGTATAGATGTACGGAGAAGATATAATCAATTATTTTTAATTTCGTATCACGCATCTAGCATTGTCATTTATTAAATTCTTTTATATATAAATAAGTTTTGGTATTTTATCATTCCTATAGTTTATTATCGTTTTCATTTGTGACTTTGTTTCGATCAGAATGTGTTGTATGCTTAACTTTAAATATATATTAGTTAAGAGCTAAGTAACCAAATTTTATGATACGAACGTGGCTATATTCTATAAATGTTTATATCGGAATGTTGATATATAAGCTTATTCATATTAGTTATGTTATTAGTTTAGTAATCATTAAATATATCGAGATATTAATTTAAATGGTACACGTTTATAACGAACACCCTGTGTTAGCTCTCAGAACAAACAGATTTAATGTATTTTTGTGTTCAGTTCCTACGTCGTATTAGAATTGTTTTTGGTATTGACGTTCAAGGTTTTTTTTATTGGACGCTTTATCAGCAGCGATCGGAATATGCAGTGAAGTACATGGAGTTGCTACAACATTGAATTCGTGACGATATTAATATTTAATTGTATAATCGTGTAATCTTATTTGATTTCCACGAATCGAGCTCCTAACTGAAATGTCTCTTTTGCGCTCATTGGTTAATACGCGTGACTTTCGTTTAGCCAGATAATTTTTCATGATTGTTTCACATGCCGGAATCGGCTACTCTATGTCTACTCGTCCAATGAGGTGCGAATATTTTTTCTCCTAGGAGTTCGACTCGTGGAATGAACCGTAATAGTGTAACTTTTTTCGATAACCTAGTATGTTATGATGTCGTAACAACTCTTGTGGTACATTATACTTATTCCGATTCCTATTTTATCTGTGTACTTTGTTTTTTTTTTTTTTATGTACCAAAAATTCTATGTTCAGAGTATTTATAAATACAGCAATGTTGTCGGTTTTAATAATTTTATTTACGTTATATACTTTAGTTTGAATTATATACAATAAAATTTTCTTTCGTTAATCGATATGAATTTATTATAATCTATGTAATTATAATGGAACCAAATTTTATATACTTTAGATAGATAACGTGTCGTGCTACGTCACGATAATTTCTTTTTTAAATAATTATTGTTGTTAATATCATAAATATAATAAACATGACAGTACACAAAGATAATGGACAGTACTATTGTTTAAATAATATATAGATATTAATATATAAATATATCATAGTTCTGAGTTTCATCGAAAGTATCAAAAAATGGTAGTACGGAAGTGCATATAGGATAATGTTAAGATTCTTTATATATTACTACACCCTGTATATGTAAGGCTACACGTTTACCGGGCGGCTGTTTTTTTGCGCAACTCGTTGATAAGCGACGAATATATACATAGATATATATAGCAAACTATGTTACATAGTGAAGTAATTCGGTTGCGCGACAGTCGTCCGACGAACAAGTGGCCGATACGTCAGTCATCGTACCCGTTCATTTTGTAAACACCGTGAAAAATGTTTGATATATATTAAAATTGTATGCTATTAAATTCACTTGTGGATTTTTATTTATATAACTGTGCTGAAGAATAGTGAACTGCACTTCCTTACAAACATATTGTGATACTTTTTAAATGAATAACGTTCGAATAATACGGTCGTTTCGTGTCCCTCTGTTATGGTTTTGTTTATTTTCACTATTGTTCGGCACATTGTTTACCTTTTTAACGCAAAACGAATCACGTTTCGATAAAACGGAGATGCCAGTACGCGTGAGTTACTGTAATGTGCCCGACAGTAAGTGAAAATTTCTATATATTTTGTTCGTTGAGGCGAAACCTGTTTGCGTGTGAAGTTTAAATTTCGAATTCGACGCGAGAAGGTTTCGCTCGTTACGCGTGCCATGCTGCATGCGCTTCTGTTGGTTTTCTGTTTTTAATTTAAATGGTTACACTAACTGTTTGTGATGTTTAACCGTGTGACGTGTATCCAGGTCACCCCACCTGCCTGCAGTTCACGGTGAATATGATAGTGTCGGTTCGCAAGTATCGATGGCAGTGCATCGAGTGCAAGTGCTGCTCCGTATGCGGGACCAGCGACAATGACGTGAGTTTAGAGCCTATGTAATGAGTCACAATATATGGTATGTAGGTATGTACTGCGCCATCTCGGCTCGGTGGTTAGAACGCGTGCATCTTAACCGATGATTTCGGGTTCAAACCCAGGCAGGCACCGCAGAATTTTCATGTGTTTAATTTGTGTTTATAATTCATCTCGTGGTTGACGGTGAAGGAAAATATCGTGAGGAAACCTGCATGTGTCTAATTTAAACGAAATTCTGCCACATGTGTATTCCACCAACCAGTATGTGAGCAGCGTGGTGGAATCTGCTCCAAATTTTCTCCTCAAAGGGAGAGGAGGCCTTAGCCCAGCAGTGGGAAATTTACAGGCTGCTAATGTATTTAAATGTATGTACAGGGTTATTGATAACTTGTATACTAATTTACAATAGATATTTCAAAAACAGACGTTCAAGTTTTTCTTGTTATGTTTAACAGTCTCTAATAGTGGCTGCTTACTACTATATACGTCACGTCTCCCGTGCGTATTGAGTCGTAATACAATATTGGAGTAACAAAAGCATTACGCCTTTATACCACATGTAGTGTGAGGGTGATTTACGTGAATGCGTCGGTGCTCAGGACGACCGGTACCCTCCGTCTCTCCGGCGTCCGAAATTCGGAGTATAATATTAAAATAATATTATGTGAATAACGATAAAACGAATCCGTCCGGCCGCCGCAGGACCAGCTGCTGTTCTGCGACGACTGCGACCGCGGCTACCACATGTACTGCCTGGCGCCGCCGCTCGACACGCCGCCCGAGGGCTCCTGGTCCTGCGCGCTCTGCCTCAAGGAGTTCCACTAGGCCGCCGCCGCCTCCAAGTACATATCCCATCTATTTGTATTACTCCTATAGACGATCCACACGGGGACTATGACATTGACACTCTGGCAATCGTTAGACGTGTCTAGTGTGCTGTTCATCGCAGTGTTTCGCTTCAGGTTTGCTATATGTACATGTCTTAAACGTTCCGAACTGTTACCGACTCACATCGCAGGAGATATTTTTATGACTTAAGTAAATTTAAAGAACGTACAATAGCACAGGTGTGTGGCGCTTTGCGAACACAAATTTTCAAATTTATATTATCTGTGAGATTGTTCTCTAACATTTTCTATAAAACTATGTATTGATCGATTCGAATAGTTTGTTATGTATGACTTTTGTTTGTTTAAATTGTCTTTTTTATCTTTTTCAGGTGGGGGAGAGTATTAGAGGGGTTACGGTGTGGCTGTTACGTACAACTTGTTGTTCCGGTTACTGTCACAGATAAGTGACGAATGTATAGACGATGTTGCCATAGATTATAGAATAGGGTAGCGCTTAGTGTGGATTTATGATAATCGATGTGTAAAAAAAAAACATTTTAACACAACGATTTTTTTTTATATAATTTTTTTGTACAAAAACCAATGATTATTATTTTTTTATTTAAGTTGTATAGGAGCCAATGAACGATACAGTAATATCTTTACTTTTCTTATATAATAAATCCACATTAAGATCAAATTTATAAATTTCTTGCGTACTCTAAATGTAAAAAAAAATCACGTCTATAAATAGTTCTTTCTACCTCTACCGGTGCTTGCTTTAGCTGTTTTTTTTTATTTTCGAAATTCGCCACAACTGCAGTTGAAATAGGACTTAACATTATTTATTACGATTACCACAAAATGTTGCCAATACTGTTGTACGTACACTAAACTTAACTAATTTGATTGGACTAAAATTTAACTAGACACATAAATAAATATGGAAAAATAAACAAAAATTGGATAACATTTAACAGGTTCGCTTAAGTTATAGTAAAGTTTCAACTTACAAACACAATAGACACAGACACGCAACTCGTGCGCACACATACTACGTCACTGCGTGCACGCATATATTTTGTCCGTTACTTAATAACATGTAGCTTGTCTAAAAATCCAGGAGGAATAGTGGGTACCAAAAGATATAATTATTATATCTTTATCTCTTGGTACCCACTATTCCTCCTGGATTTTTAAGACAAGCTATATAATATATATGTCGGAGAAGCAGGATGCCGAACAGTTGGGTTCGGGGATTGATCCGACATTTGTAAGACTATGTAGGCGTGCAATGGAGATATTCATAAAATAAAAGGTATTTAATATCGTCTAATCACTGTATTCAATGATTCAATAATCGTACACCACAATAATATCAAAGGATTACAATAATTCATCTCGATTAAGAGCAAATGGGTTTGCAAGCAACCATCGCATTCGAGAAGCTTGTCAAAACATAACGACTCGCGTTGCCATGGCACTTACAACTCCATTCGGGGTGACCCGCTCTTATAAGTAAATCAGCCATCAAACATTATTGCCAACTACTCGATTCATTAATTATCCAAATTAACAACTAAAGTAACCACGCTCCGATATATATATATACTTACAACTCATTCTGAGTTTTAGCAGAATTGGCATGTGAGCCATAATATGGCGAAGTGTTAGTGCAGGCCAGCCTGCCTGCCGGGACAAACTGGCGAGACGAGAGATTTTTTACGTTCGTACGGCTCAAATAATTTCAATTATTTCATAGTCTGGTCGAGTTAGTATAGATACCGTGTACAACAGAATTTGCAATGATCTTGAGTAGAAATGACTGAGGATTCGTTTTTGTTAATTTCACAACTCAAATATAACACACGCGAGGATTGTTGATTGATTGATTGATCGACTCTCGTATCACGTCTACGATCTTTATTTATTTTTTCGATATTTGACTAGCTGCTTTAACGTTATTTAGGTGTTATCGATATATTGAACGAAATGTATTGTCGGGGTAAGAAAAGGTTCGTCACCTTAAGGTCTGTTTTCGTGTGCTCAGTATGCACGATAATCTGCCTTACCGATTGAACATGACATATTGCGTCGCTATGTACACTATTATGAAGCCAGTTATCATACTATGTTAGTTTAATTTTATATGCAGTTGTGTTTAGTGCTTTAGTTTCAAAATTTACCAGGAGTTTATGGCTTGATAAAGGAATGAATTTGAAAACTGACGAAGGTTTTCTTACTCTGACTGTACATGTATGGAAAACTTATAATTGATATTAAAAACGAACGAGTATTTCATTTCTTATGTATCGATATGAAAATGGTCGACGATTTATTGGATGAGTAAATCAACAATTGTGTTTGCTTAAACTTTTTCGGCCTTCGATGTAAGCGTTGTTTAATGAGCGTTTGGTTAAACATGATGTCTCTGTCTGACATTACTGCTCTGACATTCGAGAGAGGGAGACAGTATTGTTTACTGAATCAACCCTGAACTATACGTATATGTCGCAGGCAACTGGCTAAATTAGCCATCCAATTAAACGACTAGCCACTTACTAAATGGCGTTGTTGAACCAGCGACCTGAACGACACTCAGCCGATTCGTCTTCTGTTTATAGAATTAGGTAACTATGTTTACTGACTGTTTGACTCTCATCTGTTTAAAATTACCTAATCTTAAGTTTTGAATAAATATCGTAATTCTAACTTTAACATTAGTTTGTTTATCAACAATTTCGAAACGATGTGGCAATCGGCGCTACGGGATGCGCAACACCCACCAGAAACAGACACGTTTGTGTTGTGGAACGGGAAGATTAATTGGCTGAGTGTCGTTCAGGCCGCTGGTTAAACAGCGCCATTTAATAAATTGGCTAGTCGTTTAATTGAATGGCTAATATAACCAGTTGGCTGCGATATAAAGACAAAGTCGTTTATGTTTATTAAATTTAAAAGTACACATTACAGTACAATCGTTGTATATACGTTTAATCTTTGACAATTATATTATATGTAAGCATTCCATGATAGAAGAAGGACTAATTATTTTTTTATACGGACCATTTGAAAATTATTTTTTTAATTTTAAACGATTGAATACTATGTATGTAACTGCATCAACTTAAACAAGGGGCGTTTTTGTGTTAAGTAGTTAATTAATCACTTATATTATCATTTATATGTTTGTTTATGAGTAAATATGAAAATCTATGAATACATCCAAATTTTACATTATAAATAGTCGGGGTAACTCTTATACACAAGGACATCACGCTTTAATTGTGTTGAATTGAGAGATAAATGCAACTGTGACATTGCGAACCTTCCCTCTAAACGCAATGCATCTTCTGGTATAAGTTTACTGTATATTGGTTTAGTCGTTATACAAATCAGGCATTACAAAAACAAACGTCTCCTCATTTAATCGGTATGAAATTATTTCCTACTTAAAAATAATCATTATTATTTTATTATCATTTCTAATTAATACTCGAACGCCCCTTAAATGCACAATATCTTTTTAAATTACGATATTTTCGTATGATGGTAATTATAATATCAGTGGATTGAATTCTATTTTATGCGTATAAGGCATTTCGAGATTGAGCTGAACATGTGAGAAATTAGTTTTACGACGTGTATTTAAAACGAATAGTTGGGTGCATTAGAAATATTAAACTATCAAACTAAATTGTCTTAAGGGCGACTGACCCATTGAATTCACGAAAATCAACGTAATAACATACTTCATAAATTTGAGAACAACATACCCGAAACAGTGATTTGTAATTATCCAATGGTTACCACTTACCGTCGGGTGCTGCCACACACTGCAAATATTTTTTATCAACGCGAATATTTGGTAAAATAAAATGCACAGAGGAATAATCGTGTGCTTAAGTTCGTCTCACGCTCAGTTTCTAAAACGTCGATTAAACACAGATTATGTGACTTGAGTAATCTCATTGGCTATTGGTCAATTGCAGTCGCAAAAAACGACCAATGAGCGTTCAAAGATTATTCATCTTTTCAGATAATAAAACGGTTAATCTCGAAAACATATTGATTTTCGTCTGATATTTACCACAGAATAGACCATAGTGTATTATATAAATATAAATATCGGTATACGAAATGAGCCATAATAACTGTTTTTTAATATTATAAGTACAGTGGGCGCATATTAAAATCAATTGCATTCAAAGGTAAGCTTTTGCAATTTGAAGTGTAGCCATTGTTTTTTATAGTCGTGTGTAAATATTGAATAGAGATAAAACTCGGCGATTTTACTTTGTAGCTGTTTTTTTTATCTGTATCTATATATTTTTTTATTACGCACGAAAGCGATATCATGAGATCAAAAGTTCTATTTCGAGAAACGTAGTAATATAATTCTTGTATAGTTATTTCTCTACTGATATCGGCTGTTTATAAGTGATTGGTTCTGTACGGAGGATTTTTTTTTTTTGTGAACCGTACTCTACGGTACGGATGGAAGGAAAAAACTGATTTTGAATTTAATTTGTGAATCGTAATTATGATCTAGGAATTGGTTTGTAAACTATAGGTATATGCTATTATTGGTATAATAATATTTATGCTTTAATAGTTAGTTTACAGTGTTGTAAAATTGACAATGGCATTTTTAATTTCTACTCGTTTTGCCAAAAAAATGATAAAATTACATGATGAATGATGATGAAATGTTAATTATTTTGAATAATTTACCTGAACACAAGACGAAAACCATTAATTCGTCATAACTTCGACTATCATGTGTCTCGATAAATCGAATAATATTAATTCCATTGACCAACGAAAATATCCATTCAAATTCAATATGATATATTTATTTAAAATGTATTCGCTCCGTACAGAACCAACGATAGATGTAAAAATTGTGGTAAGTAAAGCTGTGATCAGATTAGGAGGTTGTGATGGAATTAGTGTGGGTTTACAAGATTTTTTATTGCTTTTTTTTATCGTAAGTTCAACTAGCCGTAGGGGATAATCCGAATTTTGCTTTAATTTTTCGAACAATGTATCCTGCCAGTCTCGACAACTCAGCGTTACTTTAAGTATTCATGTTGTAAATAACACTTTCGGGTTGTAAATTTGACAAACGTGAATTTTGATTTAACTCGGATTCGAACCAGCGCCATTTTGATTTGTTCAATAACAAATAATATTACTGTCAAGATTTTGAACACAGTTTCTTGGCGAAGAATCGTGGTAGTTGATACGAGTCTGAGTATCTCATGGGTTCGTACTGTGTCTTTATTTTAAAACGATTATCAAATTTATAATTCTCGTATGTTTTAAGTGTTTACACTCACTCGGTAACGCGTTACACCGTAACATTACATACACACAATATTCCAATGAAAAGGAGTAAAGATAAACAAACCTTAAATTTACATATTCCGTGTGATTTACTAAGCTAAGCTATTAGCACTACAAACAGTTCTTTATGAATGTGTATTTATTTATATAGCATTTCTACCTAATAATTTAAATATACTTTAATAAAAAATGTCCATTTTTACGAATCCATAATGAATGTCCACAGATAATTTATTCCATGTGACAATTGACATTAAATAAATTATCTGTGGTTTTCAAGGTCAAAGTTGTTTTTTGTCATTGCTCCTGCCGTTGGAACGAGTTATACGTATAAAATACCTTTAAATACGCGCTTACTTAAACTATATTGTTACTTAATTATGTACCTCTAACATTAATCATTAGGATAAATTGTTTTGTACAAATCGACAATTCAAATATACGTCACGTAGTGTTTTAACGAATATATGTTTAAAAATATTGGTTGTTTTTTTTTTTTTAATTTAATAAACGTCTGCGAATATTATTTATTTTAATTAAAATACTTGACGCACTGTGACTTATGTGTGTACTATGCCGTGTGTTCATGGCGGGTTATTACCTTTAGGTTTTATATTTTATTAATCATTGAACGCTGTAAAATATCTGTCGGTGTAACGTGTCTTGATTCATGTTCGATGCCTGCTCTTTCCAATATTTTTTATGGATTGCTAGTTATAATTGTAAAATAAGATTTCCATCCCGTATGTGTCATAACTAAGTGTGGTGACTTAACAAATAAAAGTTAAACTATTCGATTTTGTGTTTTATTTTATTCGTTGGCACAAGTACACTACACCTTGACGTTGACTATCCAATGACAACCTTATTTTTATTGTAAAATGTTTGAGACAGTTCTGTAACCGAATTTTTGAAACGCCTCTTTAAACCGTTATAAATAAAGATGTTTAAAAATGTATTTTAAAACAAGTTCTTGAGCCCTTCTTATATTTATGATATTTCGTATTAAAGCATTTATAATGCAGTAAGTCCTTTTCTTGATATGTTAGGTTAGGTTAATATAGTTATGCATGAATAAAATCAATCTAAATACTCTTTATTGTACACCAATAAACACGTCAATAAATCACATTCAAGTAAGATACACAAGAGGCGGCTTTATTGCAGACCTTATTACAGAGATCTCTTCCAGACAACCTTAAGGTGGCGGTAAGAAAAAGGTAGGTGCATATATAGCATAATTATGATAAACATAATATATAAATCAAATTACGAATTAGATAGAAACTAGAGCGAGAAGCTTGAAGGGAAACAAGGCCTTGGTCATGTCTCAGATATATGAATAGCACGTATATTTTTACAATGAAAGGAAGACAATATAAGTAGTGTTCAGGAATGCTCTGTGCGTTAATATGAATAAAATCGCATTTTTGTGCTACCAGAGAAATTAAATTTAAATAAGTAATAATTTAATTCAAGTGTTTCGTTAAGCGTTTTCACGTTTAACTGTTAATTATTAGATTCGATTCAAGTTAAGTAGAATGATTGATACTACAATATTTGAACTGCTAAGTGGGACAGCATACTGCGTCGCTGAAAATGTGTCGATATCGTTTCGGTATTGGAGCATACCAAAATTGCACCAATCCAGCACTGACAGTACAAGAAATTGCCAAATAACCTTCAAAATTTTATTTTTTTGCATACAGATGTATACCAAACGCTACAAAGAGATTGATATATGACCGTATCTCACTAAGGTGTTCAATTATTATAACAGTATTATTTATAGTAAACATCCCGTCTTATCAAATTTGATTTAGTTTAAAGAAGCAGAAGGAAACCAATCACGCAAATCTGTAACGTTCAGGATTTTTCGAAGTCTTTTTTTCTTAAATTTTAGTTATTAACTCTATCTGCATGTATTGAATCAAATACAATTCTTTTAATTTCCATTAAAATATAAAAAAAAGAGGTAAAGATTCGTGTTAAATAAAAAGACACATATAATTAATTTATTTATTAAAACAATTCACTACTTTGTATGATAATAAACCAAAACTGTTTTGGTATTAAAGATCAAATCTAATTCTAAACATTGCACATCTATTTTGACTAATCTAACAATAAGTCAAAGTCTCTACCACACTCAATTTATATCAATCAAATAACGCGGCTAAATATTAAGAATTCCTAAAGTGACATTGGCATAATAATTATGTGCACAGCACAACAAAAAAACCAAAAAAAAAAATTTTTTAATCATTTCATAGTGATTTTCATTGATTTTTTTTATTTGAGTGTGGTATGACATACACACTAAAATATATATATTTGTCATTCAACAATGTTTTTTTTATAAATGAATACATATACATCATAGGTAACAATTCTATATATTTCGCTAATAAAATCACTTAACAAAGAACTCACTGGACATTTTTTTCCTGTGATTTCGGTACAGATAACAGTATAAATATATTTTTATAATAAAAAAATAAAAAAAAAATACATACTTTTATATTTAAATGATATAATTTTATTAGGTAAATATATTAAATATTAACAATCAGATTCGATTCCTGATTATTACATATAGAATATTTAAATACTCCTAGAGTTAAAACAAAACTTTTTTTTTAAATTTTTGAATATGATTAACAAAGATTTAACGATAATTATTATTTAAAATGTTTTTTTTTTTTTTTTAATAACAGAATACTTAAATTAATATAGTCATGATTGCTTCGAAGTCATGGATAAAATCACTAGGTTTCTTTATATTTTCCTAAAACTTATTATTTAGATAATAATGACGTGATGTTATTTATGTACTTAGGAAAAACCTAGTTCATTACGAGAATTAGTAATTATTCTAAAACTGACCATCATGCTTAGTACTCGAATCAAAGTGGCATTGGAGAGGCCTTGTTTATGGCAAGGATGTAGCCCGTAGATTTTTGATGCATAAATTTACCGTCTAAATATGACTCCAGAGCTACCAGTTCGATTCGAGGGTTCCAAGGCACTAAATTTATTGCCTAATGTTTTAACAACTAAATACTATTTTTAAATAAAAATCTTTGTTAAAACGGAAACGAATTCATTTTTTTTTATTATTTAGCCGAAATGACGTATTAGTTTTTTTTTCTGTTTTTAGAATTCCGTGCAATAGCGAGACATAAAAATAGTTTTTTTTTTCAATATCAAATTAAAAAAGATATCCAATTGATTTTTTTTACTATTTCTATATTAACTATATTCTAAATTAATTTATTATAATATTAATAGTATTATACTAATTCATCTTATCACAAGTGACGAATTAAAGATACATTATTTATAAAACAATCGGAAGACATTTGATTTTGTTGTTTTATACCTTATTCAACTAACATTAGTATTATGCTGATTCTTGAACTAAATAGAAAAAACTAAATTTAACACTAACATTTATCCTGTTATAGCTGTAGGGCATCAAGTATTTCACTAAATTACACTATTTTGTTTAAATTAATGAGATTAATGATTTTGTGACTGTTTGCAATCATTTAAAACGATCTGTATTTTATTATAAGTGATTTGTTTTGATTTCATTAGTAAATCAATAGATTTGTTTGGGGTGACTCGATATCATAGAATTTTATAATTTTGATTAACATTGTTATAACCGTTTTTTACGAATTTTTACTTAATTTGCTTTAAAAAAAACCTAGTAAATTAAACATGAAACGTCGATGTAGAATGACGAAGAAAATTAAAATTTAAATATTATGACTGTTAAATCATTTGTATATATTTGTTTTACGCGTTTACTTATTTTGACGAATTATTATTATTATTGCTTTATCTAGAACCACAAAAAGATTTTAAACTTCGAATTAAAAAAAATAAAGTGTAAACAGTCAGATTTCGTCAACTTAACCTTATGGCATTATATATAGTTCTGTTTGTCTTAATTTTATTTCTATTTTCTAAACTAATTGAGCGTTGTCTTACACTAAATTTATAAATGATTACAAGTAGATATTTGGTTCTTTGCTAAAACGTGAATCAGCACCTTAATATCACTGTTTTTCGAGAAACGTTATAAATGATGACTAATAAACTAAAAAAAAATACAATAATTTAACAATTGTTTTTTTTTTTTTAAATGTTTTAATTTAATTGGCGCCATACGTCAAATGATGTTTATAAATAGAAAATTATTTGCATAATAGGTGTACCTATTACATATTATAGTTTAAACTAAGAATATATTATTTTATTTCATTTAATAAAATCCTCCCTTACTTTCCAAATGATCAACAATAAATAAAATATTTAAAATGAACATTATAAACACGCGGCGATACAATTATTATGTAACGTTAAAACTTCATATCTTAAAACGAAATACTCATCGGGTACGAGTAACATTGATAGTTTTACCTAAAACATGAGAAATATATCATAATATCACGTTACTTGAGCCGTTCATTGACTGAAATAATATCAATTATTCATGAATTCGTTGGCAAGCTGCGATTTATTTTTGACTAACATATATTTTTTTAATATTTACGAAAAATTGAACTTGAATTTTTTTTTAAATTATTGTTAATGAACAGGAATGAAAGTTATACCATTCGAAAGGTGTGCCGTAGATGTGCACAAGAAGACGAATTTCGTAAAAAGAATAAAAAAAAAAACAACGACCACAGACGATAATAGACAAAAGTTATAATAGAAAAAAATATATATTTACGAAGATATTTTTCTGATAAATAATATATAGACTATGTGTAATATTTAGTTAAAAATGTTTAAATAAATTTCTTAATTTATGTATAACGTGGATTCGTTAAATATTCTTTGTACGCAGATTAAAAATTTAAATATATTTGCGTTATCTATGTGACGTTTCATTACATAAGCGATTTGTAACACTTTGGTTTGTAAGGAAAACTACGGTATTGCATAGAGCTTATCGCTTCTACAATTTTAGAAATATATTATATTATATCTATTGGGATATAACTAAGCGTCTATGATCTAAATTTGAGCGATATCGTCATATCATTTTTTATATGACTTAATTTTGAAAGATAACGAAGAATTATATAAATTCGACGATCTTAAAATATCACCTAATTGACCATGAAAATAGGCCATTCGGGGCAAGCGGCTGGGGGTGGGATGGGGAGCGGTGATCCCCCACCTACTGACACTACTTCTGGTATCTGAAAAATAAAATGGATATATTAATTGTTATGTTATACAATAAGCGCTTAGTAAGTAACAATATATAAAGACTACACGTTTATTCCAATGGCAGAAGTAAAGATAAAGAAAGTCTTAGATTTTATTTATTCCATGTAACTTACTAACTCTGCTATATTGTGCATTACAAATGATTCACAATTAAATTTTATTTATAATACAACTTAACTATATATACCCAAATTTAACTTCCAAAAGTTCCAAAATCAACTTCACTAACATTGCAAACGCCTAATTTTCATAAAACCGCTTTCATAATGGGCACCATAGATTATTTAAATCTTAACTAATGACGTCACGTCAATTCAAGGTCAACATTGTTTATGTATCTTAACTCCTGATATTGGAATAAACAATAATCAGTACTATCTGTGGTTAAGAGATATTTTTATAATCCAAAATACCTCATTGCTATCCAAATTACACTCAAAGTAATCGATTACAGTAATTAAAGCACAACATTTTAGTTATAATTTATTCTTTCAAGTATTATCTTTGGAAATGATAATATAAATTTACATTAATACTGTTTCCAGCTTATCCTTATATTTTTATATCAGTCATTTAATGTCCCTCAGCTGGACAAAGGTTTGAGAAAAGATTATTAGCGTAGTTATTAAGTTTACCATAGTTTGGGGATGATGCGGCGGATGGTAGTAATGCGCCGGCGACACTGGCGGCGTGGGGTAGCCCCAGTAGACGAGTGGCGGCGGTAACGTCGGTCCCATCGCTGGGTAATAGTACGTCACCGGACCTACGCAACATGTTTCATTATTATAAGACTTACCACCGTTAAATCTTAGTAATTATATTTAAAAATCGAATTGAACTTTGTTACATTGTAATTAATAAAATTATTTATCAATGATTCATTTGTCTTTAGGCCGATTGAAGTTACTCATGCAGTTTGTTAGTCACAAATATTTATAAAGTATGGTTCGTACTTTTGTCACAAGCCATTCTATGTATGTAATACTTATTATCTTTTAAGTACTGGACCGAATGCGTTTAATCCGATATATATTGTGATTGTTTTTTAGATAAATAATACGTTTTCGTTATATTTTTATCCCATGATCATTAAATATTCTGTTCAGTTACAATAGATACATGTGAAAATTACCCATAGATACATAATTTGAAAAATGTTTTGCTGAAATATTCATAGATATTAAGATAATATGTTGATGAACACAAGTAGAACTATTCTTTACGTACAAACTCACCACGGATCACGATCGTAAAATGTCGGTTCTATACGACAATTATTTTATAATAATTATTGCACTTACCGAATACACTTACTTATCTATCATATCACGGTTTTTGACATTTCACGAATGAGATACGAGGTGAGTTCTTAGTTTTTTTTCGGAATAGAACTGTAGGTATGAAATGACACGTCTTATTACAAATGTAACTCCAGCAAAACACTTATACTTACGACCGAAGGACATACACAATGTTGGTTATGTAATTAAATCGATGAACACTCACCAGGGCCTCAGAACGCATTAACAGTCCACCAAAGCAGTGCGCAACTTACACCAATACTCTGTTACACACGTCGCCGATGCCGCCAACCACCAAGCTAGTCTGCGGACTTTACCAAACTTATGCTGGCCTAGTACCCTAGTATGTACTCAGCACCACTTCTATGCGACTTCAACTACTTTTTATTAATAAATATCATCATTCTATCTCTATTTTAAATTATGAAAGAACTAAAGACAGTTAAACAAATCGCGCTTTAAAAATATTAATTTAGGAAGCGATTTATTTTCCCACAATGAATACCCCCATTTTCAAATAGTAGTTTGAAGTTGAAGTCGCTCTCAAAATAAATGCGATACTCAAGAATAGGAAGGAGCGCAACTGATGTGATCCCACAACATATGATAGTCGATACTTACGCCTCGTTACTGTGATGATTACTTGGTGTAACATTCAGGGCAACCTTAACCCATGACATCCGATTAATTCCTTCTAAGAAAGCACAAAAACTTCCTACACACACTGAAGCTCTGAGTTTTCCCATTTTACAAGATTTGTAACTGTCTGTCACCGAAGTTTCCATGCATTTTAGAAAGCACATAATTAATGTTGACTGTCTTTTTTTTATTATTAAAGGAGAATTTTTAACCAATTTCAAACAATATAACACTTTTTTTTTTATTTTATCATCCTCAAACCTGGGCTTAAAATTTTCATCCCAGTCAGACATAATTTCACCAAAATTAAAAGAAAGAAATCAATTTTTGTTAAATATTCTCCTTTAACATTAAGTCATGATTTTTTTTAAAGAAGCCTTTTTTGTGCTTTTTAATTAGAAACGATTTATATTCGGTTCGTATTGACCGTTTGATATTTTCCCAAAGGCTTTTATTTAGACATTTTAATATCTAAAGAAGGTACTAAATACTAAGCTATGTTAGGAGAGGGGAGACGGATATGATTGTGCTATTCGTGTTTGTTATCTTGTGAAGAAAGGTTAAGATATAATGTGTAAAGGTTAAGAAATAATGGATATTATAAATTTTCTATTGATATTTTTTTCACTGCGTAAATGAAAACTCATGAACACTTAATCATAATGTTATATTAAGTAAATTTTGATTTATGCAGTGTCTGTTTTTAAATTATATTTGTATAAAGTCCGTTGAGAACATATAGTATTGTTCCCATTATGTTAACGAATATAGTAGTCGGTTTCTGTAGCAATTATATATTTATATATATTTATACCACAAGTGCCGCACCATATACAACGTGCATTGTAGACTCGAATCGTGATTAGTTAGTAAAACATATACAATACTCGCTGGACCATAGACAAGTAGAAGCTAGTGTTAGTGAATTATTTAGCCCTCCTTCACAAGTTCACGTACTACGTACAGCCAACTTTAACTCAGATATAGCACAATCACCCACATAGCAGAAAAACGCAATAACCAATTTCTAACACGGAAAAGTATTGATTTATTAAAAGTACGCAACTAAAATTAGGCAACTAGTATAATGTTAACTCATAATGGAATCAACGGATCATTTATCATTAGAGAAAAAAAAGAAACTCGATTTATAATACCTTACATCTAACGTATGTTACTCTTCTTAACTTATATTTATTTCGAATCTGACCAATAACGCTAATCGAATAAAAATATTTCCATCAAAAACATATAAAAACTTTTTCGTTATTTTCATAAAATATCTGCTATGTTATATGATTTGGTTTAGCGTTATTGTCACCGTTACAGTATTAAGAGAGAGTGAGTTCAATATATCACCATTTTAAACCTTAATGTGCGAACATAAAGTTCAAAATCGAAGATCGACAAAGGTTAAACAAGCTTATCTGGATCAACACGACTGTTTCCTCACACCACCTCCCCCAGTCACTACACGCTAAGATATTTCAATCAGATTATATAAAAAGACAACTCTACACATAGACAAGTTTAATGAGATAGAGTATAGTGAAATATAAACCCTTTTTAAATGTGTAAGTGTTATCAATTTTTATTCGCAACAATCTATAAAGTCACCAACAATTACACAATAGCGTAGAATATGACAGCAAATGTCAATTTCACTTTGGTTGAATATTTATTTACGAGTTTTTGCTCTCAAACTAATTTAATGTTTAGAAAAGTGACAATTAATATGCATTTAAAGTATAAAAAGATTGAAATATCCCAGTCCAGTAGAATAACAAAGAATTATAAAGCGAAAGAAGGCTTGAGAGGGAGACAGGAAGCTTGTGCGTGTAAATGACTGGAGGAACTTACCATTTTATCGACTATTGGAAGACACTAAGCCCTAATCTCCTTAACATTATAAAGCAGGGGCCAGCCGTCGTGGCTTATAACGTCATAGGAACACTGTGAACAGTTCTAGCATAAACTAAATACAATCTATGACGATTTAACTTTTTTTAAATATTTTTTATAGATTGATTTAATATATGGTAAAAATGTTCGTCTATGATAGTAGTTTATAATCCAGAGTACCAAGATAAAGCTATAATCGTGTACATTTGTATTAAACAATAACATACAGATACTACCGGCCGCGCTGTGCTCTGGAAAACGGCGAACGAACGCTAGAAGCGAAATAATCATCGTCGTCCATGCACATAATATAGATACTTAATAAAACCATCCATGCCAACCCCGACTCTCTGAGGAACACGTTATTAATATTTTTTATTCATAAAGTGCAACACTTACCGTTTATATCCAAAGTCCATGCGCATTTTCCATAACACAACCCGTACGGATATATATTTTGAATAATCAAATTACTCCACGGTTGTAGCTAATGTTGCCAGTTTATAATAATAAAATAACCTACAATATAGGTTTATTATTCGAATTGATTTTAGTGTATGCTACGAGCTACTAACCGTAGTGTAAAATGATCAGAAATTAACACATTATAATTTTATATTATTTTATAAACTTTGATATCGTTGAATCGACCAGAGGTTAGATATAACTGTCAAAGTTGTACTTTATATAATATATGACAGAACAAATATTAGCCATTACACCAAATCGTGACTAAAGCCCCCAACCTAGTGAATTTGAGACAATGGCAACACCATAGACAATGATAGGTTTAATTATTATTTAAATTAACATATTTTCAAATTTAATCGTTAATTATTATTTGAAAATACGTTATAGACATAATTTTATATATAAACTAAATTATGTGGTGTGAGGTAACGAACAATGATTTATCGTGTTTATTAAATATAAAGGTTAATTTGGATGATCTGAGTTGTGGGAGGACGGAAGGGAGAATGACACTGGAAGGAACATTCTCGAACGTTCTCGAATATTACAGAAACATCGACCGCCGACTAACACACGAGTTCTTTAAAATAAATCGCGTTTAAAGCATACTCATAATTAATAATTAAATTCATCACTAACAGTGCGTCAACAAACGAATTAATCTAAACAAAAATATAAAAAAAAAACAAAACGTAAAACTAAACACAGGTGCGTTACTGATATATATCGGAACGAGTTAAGTACCTAAACATTTATTCCATCGGTTGGATAAGTACTAAATTTACTTTCTCAGACTTTCGATCAGCCTTGCGAAATCGGCAAATACATTGCACGTGGAATGTCTAAATTCAAAATCACATCAACGATCACGCGTAAGATCCACGGATAAAAGCAAACTTACAATAAACGTTAATTGTCATAAACAACCTCGGGTTCACTTAAAAATATATCTAAAGTTCAACAATGATTAAAGTCGGTATATAATCAACAAACAACTGATTACGACGTAAACTTACTCCTAAAGAAGCTGCAAAAACTGCCACAGTTCATATCTCGAAGCGATATAGAAGTCGTCGATCTCTTAAATTCATATATTTAACATTACGTTTAAGTAAAAATATCGGTACTCGGTACGTGTACGCTAACGCGAAGGCACTAACACTACGGTTTATTTGAGCTTATTGTCATTTCGATACCCTGTCGTTTCGACGGCGACGGCGCCGCCGGCCGATCGCGTCCCCCGCGGGGGCCTACACGCCGGGGTAGTACGGGTAGGTGGGGAACATGGACATGGACAGCGAGGCGGGGAAGGGGGACGAGATGGAGGCGGGCAGCGCGGCGGAGAGCGCCGTGCCGTAGCCCGGCAGGCCGGCGGGCAGGCCGGGCAGCGCGCTGTACGACGACAGCACGGGGCTGGAGTTGGCGTAAGAGAACACGGGCGCGGACGAGGCGTAAGACAGCAGCGGCAGCGACAGCGCCGGCGCCAGCTGCGGCGGCAGCGCGTACGGCCGCTTGGCGGGGGAGCCGTCCGCGGGGGGGAAGGCGCGCTCGTACGTGCGCTTGGTGGGCAGCATGGAGGGCTGCGGGAGCATGGGCAGGCCGGGGTAGGACGGCGCGGGCGAGCGCATGTAGGGCAGGAAAGGCACGAGGGGGGGGCGCAGGGACAGCAGCAGGTTCTCGTGCTGGCGGGCCAGGAGGTTCTGGTGCGCGATGTGTTGCGCCAGGAGGCGGGGCGCGGGCGGCGGGGGGGAGAGCAACGTACCGGGGGAGAGCACCTTGGGGGAGGTGGCGGGGGTGACGCCGCCGGTCAGCACCAAGTTCATGTCGTCGCCGGAGCACTGGAACACCTGCGGGCGGCGGAAACGGTGAGCGATTCGTTGCTGCGCGTGAGGGTGGCAACGTAATAAGGTCGATCAAGTTACCTCGATGTACCGCTGCTTCTTGCCGAAGGTCATGTACCGATGGTGTTTCTGCTGCGCGCACAGGAAGGCGCTGGCTTCGCTATCCATTTGGATAAACGCTTCACCACTCGGATGGCCCTGGATGATACAGGTTTTCAGTTTATGCAAAACTATTTTGTGAGAATCCGTCGATTTGTTTGTTATTAATATATTTCTCATTTTGTTCAGAGAACTGCAATTACTTCTAATTTAATTCGTAAATAATTATTTAAAAAAACCGCAGATTTTTTTACTTATGGTACCATACCAAAAACCAGAGATTTGATGTTATTATTTACTGAAACGCTGGTTAAATATAAGTGCTAAAAATCTCTCTTATCGAAAGCCAACTGCATATGAAACCGGTGCCTAAGCTAGACATCTTTTATCAACAATGGATATAATACTAACTATATTATACTACTAATAAAATAAGTATTTGAACTTTTTTTAAATATTCATATCTTTCTCTACAAACTTAAGACGTTCGTTATTTTTGTACTATACATTGATTTTGTGTGGCTTCGTCCCATAATCGCGAGAAAAATATTGAAAAAATATTTACTTGTGAATTGTACACCATGTGTACGCCTTGCATCACGATGTTCTTCGCGAACTCGTCCAAGAATGTCAGTATGTGTTCAACCTGTGAAAAAAAAAATATAATTTAGACAATTAATTAATAATTAAATTAATTAATGACACTTCAGCAACACAATATTTTATTGATATACGGCAATGTTGTATTTGCTTGTTGTACGTAGGAGCTTATAAAGCACAATAATCCTAGCTTCTCAATGGATCCAAGTGGACTGCGCAGGAATTGTTATACTACATAGACACACTTCTTACACTCTCTTTAAATCTATTAAGTCTACCATGCCGACTTCATTTTTTTGAGCTGCATTTCAATCGAAATAGACTGACTTCTCTGATCATAGAAGCTCGTGTATTTAACGCTGTATTGTAATAATAAATTACTCACTTGGGCTTCGTAAGGCAGTCCCCTCAGTCGCACACAGTCCTTGGCGGTGCCGGAGGTGATGACGTGTTGCGGGACCAGCGCCACGGGCAGCAGGCCCTCGGCGGGCGCGCTCGCTGTGGACGGCGTGCTGGCCTGGCTGGTCCGGGTTTCCAGCGACCGATTAAGTACCTGCGATGATCACATTTATAAACGGTAAACATGTTAAATAATTAAAGCAATTTGTTCATAAAGAGCCGAGATAGCCTAGTGGTTAGAACACGTACATCTTAACCAATAATTGCGGGTTCAAATCCGGGCTAGCACCACTGAATTTTTACGTGCTTAATTTGTGTTTGTAATTCACCTCGTACTCGGCGGTGAAAGCAAACATCGTGAGGAAACCTGTATGTGTCTAATTTCAACGAAATTCTGCCACATGTGTATCCACCGACCCGCAGCAGCGTGGTGGAATATGCTCCTAACCTTCTTCTCAAGGGAGGGGATGCCTTAGCCCAGAAGTGAGAAATTTACAGGTTGTAAATGTTGTCGTTGTTTACAAATTTAATAGAAAAAGGTTACATATTTAGCATTTTCCATTCTATTCTTTATGTGTATCTGTGGTTGAGCGTATATCTTACCATGTGCTCCAAGGGCAGGCTGAACATAAGAAGTAACAAAATTACCACAAAGTATCACATTAAACATTGTTAGAGCACAACTCGCGTGTGAATAAACGATCTCGTATTGTACGTTTGTATTGTCATTATACCTAATCGTAACTTGGTCGCAGTCCAAGGCCGAAGGGAGTTTTTACCTCACTATCCTAATGGTCTGTTTTTGCACAGCTTTTTCGCCCAATTTAAGACTTCCCCGTGATTTGACACACGAGTTCATTTGTTTCTTTTTGCTATAATAACAAACAACGTGCTCGCTCTGTCATATGGTTCTATTGTATCGTTGCTAATTTGTTTTTCTCTTATTTTTTTGCACCATTTGTTGCCCTAATGGCTTTGATGCCTTATGTGCTGTGGAATTTATGGATGAGTATCTGTCACTTGTGTAGCAGAACCAGAATTGGACCAGATAAGTTGAATAAGGTCCAAACTACTCAATAAAGAAATATCAAGAGCCGAGATGGCCCAGTTCGGGTTCAAACCCAGGCAGGCACCACTGAATTTTCATGTGCTTAATTTGTGTTTATAATTCATCTCGTGCTCGGCGATGAAGGAAAACATTGTGAAGAAACCTGCATGTGTTTAATTTCTGCCACATGAGTATTCCATATAATATGCTCCAAACCTCCTCAAAAAGGAGAGGAGGCCTTAGCCCAGCAGTGGGAAATTTACAGGCTGTTAATGCAATTAATGCAAATAGGCAGTTCCTCAATTATTACTAATGGATATTTAAAAATAATAAATGATAACCGTGGTATATGGCAACACTGTTTCATTTGGATGTTGATATCAATAATTTGATTTTAACTTCGAATAAACTTTCCTATAAGGGCCTATTTATATTGTTGAAATGTCGCGTAACACTCATTTCTATGTGAATAGCGAGATATGAAACGGCAATAAAACATTTAAATCGATTTCGTGTGAATGAAATGTCCAATTTTATGACGTAAATAATAAATATCTGGATACGACCGGTTCGAAAACGATTTAACTTTAATTATTGTTTTATAAATTCTGTAAACAAGGCGTTTTTAGAATAGAGTAAATCTATCTTTACTCATCTTTAAAAACTAGATAAGTTTGTGATATGTGTATAAAAACACATACATGTATGTGTACAAATGACGGACTTCTATTTTAGTTCGTGTTCGTGTATCCTTTATAAACTGCAAAAACTCTTCTAAGGTAGTAAATAAACTGAGGTATTACCTAACAATGATAAGTAATTATATCGCTCAAATTAATATTAAAATCATTTTATGATTTTCAAGTATGGGTGACGTCATCGTGGGCATAAGAAGCTGACGCGATCGGTTTTCGTACTATCGATTGAAAATGCTGTATCTAGCCAACTCTTGATCTGTGGTTGAAACACTTGCATCGGATCATTGTGCGTTTTGCTCAAACGTTACGTATAGAAAATCAGAAAATACGTGTATGTCTCGGGACGCCCGACAGAGAGAACCTAAAGTTACCTAAGTTACTAATACTGGCGCCGTAACGCGTTACGTAACGAAGCGGTTTATCCTACCATGAGAAGTTATCACTCAAAAAATTTGACTTTGTTATTTAACTCCTATCCTACCACAATAATTTAATTAATCTATTAAGTTAATATTAATTTAATAGTAGTAATTTTAATTTGATTTTTCCTCAATTTTAAAATCAAGATAACATTGTTCCCGCCGTTGATATGAAAGTCACTTGATTGAAACTTATCAATAGGTTAGGAAATTCAAGAGCACAGATAAAGAATGATTATTAACAGTCATTCAATCTATTGTTATAATCTGTGATTATGATAATGTAACAATAGTAAATGACATTGTACAACGACTTACAGAAGTCACAAGGTTGTTGTTTAATAATAATTTGATATTTTTTGAATTATAAGCACATTGCGAGTTCCTAATTTGAATTAATTCGCGAAGTACTCGCTTGTTTTAAAAGTTTTTTTTTTTTTTTTAAGTAAGGCGAACACCTTAAAAATTAGGGTCTAATATTACATAAGAGCATAAAAAATAATTTTGACAATAAGTTAAGTTTGTTAAGTTAAATGTTATAAAACAAATACCGTTTTATTACCGTAATTATGTTTCTCAAATTGTTTGAAGTTTTTGCAGTAGGATGACAATGTTGCCGGGGAATTGAGCCTCGTTACGGAAGGCACAAGTTACAATTTTAAATAAAACGTTAAAATAAATCTGACCAATGGCTTGAATGGCTCGATATAAAAAGATTATTTTTGGAAACATTACCAATATTTAAACTATCAAAAACTCACCTGTTGGACCTCTGCTGTAGTAGATCGGAATAGCTCTATATATCTTGCGCCTATAAGCTTGCGATGTCGCGAGAGAGCCTTCGGCGAGTCATCCTCTTTTGCGAAAAGTACGAAGGCATCGCCCGTCGCTCTGCCGTCCGCTCGCCTCACGAACAACACCCCTTCAGCACCATCGAGCACTTGGACTGGATCATCACCAGATGAGAAGAATTCCAGCTATAAAACATACCTTATTAGAACGATCTTATGTACCAATATTTTGACCAGCAAGACAAATACGAAATCATGTACAAATTATTATTTTTAAGTATAATCTATATACATATAATAAAATTGGAGTGTATGTTTGTAATATTAAATAAAAGCTTTTTATATAATGCATATGTATGTATACACGGTACATAAACCAAATTAACATTTTTTTTTTCAATTTTTGTCTGCCTGTTTTTTGTTCCAGCTAATCTCTTGAACGGCTGGACCGATTTTGACGGGACTTTCACTGGCAGATAGCTGATGTAATAAGGAGTAACTTAGGCTACAATAATAACTTTTTTGTTAAACTCAAACGCGCACGAAGTCGCGGGCACAGCTCGTTATATTATATATATTTTTTATATGCAAATCTTTTTGTCGTAAACATAAGTATTTTTTATGTTGTGGCAACACTTTATTTTGTAAAATACTTCAACTCACAACTTGCTGCGGAGTCGCATCGTAGGGCAGGCCGCGCATGCGAACTATAACTTGCGCCCCACGTGACAGAAATGCGGCCGCCTCGCAAGTGGCACCACCTGCCACAGACAAGAAGTCCTCGCCGCTGGCACGGTACACCTGAACGAGATATTCAATATTTTTTAAATTTTATCTTACATAGATGACTACAAAACGCAAATAAGTACGTTTTCAAGTTATTACTTCTTCACAAGAGACATCAAACATTCCTTTATACAGTAAGGCGTTTAAATTACTTTAAGACTTAAAGTTAACTACAATTTCCGACTTAGCTTAAAAGATCCCAAAATTAACATTTTTGCAGACAAAATACATTTTCCTGGTCTAGTCAAACTTTGCTCACCTCGATGTACCGCGGCCCGATGTGGTGCTTATGCCGTTTAAGCGCCATGTCCCTGTGTTCTTGCGACACGAAGCGGACGAGCGCTTCACCGTTGCGTCGACCCTGAGGGGAGAGGCACAGAGCTACTCCACCCCTACACAAAAACAAAACAACCTTTATTCAAATACGTTCATATTTTAATCATAATTTTACAAAGTCTATTAGCAACGACCAAAGAACTATCCAACCACCAACCCGCATTGGAGCAGCGAGGTGGAATATGCTCCAAACCTTCTCCTCAAAGGGAGAGGAGGCGCAACCAACTTTGGGAACTAAGATGTTATGTCCCTTGTGCCTGTGATTACACTGGCTCACTCACCCTTCTAACCGGAACACAACAATACAGTGTACTGTTATTTGACGGTAGAATATCTGATGAGTGGGTGGTACCTAACCAAACGGGCTTGCACAAAGCCCTGCCACCAAGTAATTATTGATATTACATTTATATTCATATTACCAGTATTTATATGACTTACTTGGCCACATTGAGTCCTCGGAAGAATTTAGCGATGTCCTGGTCTGATGATTGCCAGGGGAGACCTCGAGCTCGTACTATACAGTTTCCGTCAATATCATCGTCTTTTGAGCTGCAACAAAGAAACTCAATCAATATTGGCGAAATAGCCCAATAGCTTATATAGCCCCGAATAGTTACAAATGCATTGACACTTTTATTACAATTATTAATAATGTCCTACTCATCCTTGAAATGCTTTTTAAGTTATGTATAACATCGTATACGATGTCATACCATAAATGTCCCACTGCTGTGCAAAGACTATAGTCTTTGCACAGCAGTGGGACATTTATGGAAGATATTGTATATTAATAGCGTAAGCCGATTTTTATCCCAGTGACTATGGGATAGCTGCACATAAAAATAATTATCATTATTAAAAAAAAATGTGAATTTAAAAAAGGATTTCATTTAAACCGGCGGCAGGTTAGGACTATAGAAGTTAGGAAGGTAGTTTTTGTAAGATTCTAATCTATATCTCATGTAAATCTATGGTTCGTTTATCGTTACTTTACAGACATTAATGAACTACAATTTTGGTGATGAAAACAGATAGATTCTAAAAATAAAAACACATAACTCTGCTCACCTGGATACGCAATCTGTATATTAAGTAATTTATTAAACATTATCAATATTTAACATATTTAAAAACGTTAGTCGCGGTTACTTATCGAAATAAATTACTGATACGACGAGCTTAATAAACTAATCAATTTACTTTATCGTCGCGATAGATAAACTAATTCTTTATTTATATAAATGATTTTGTTAACGTTTACTTTCTAAACGGACTGTAGATTGTTATGTTTTCGTAACGTCGCGTAAGTTATAATATGGCAATATGCGTTTTAGTAAAAGGAATAACTACTGAGTTTTTTATACGAAATTTTCAGATTTTACTTTTTTATTAGTATAGTTAGGTCAAAGGACAAATGGTAAGATGGATACCACCGACCATAGAAATTGAGCGTTGTAAGAAATATGAACCATTTCAAATATGCCAAAGCCCAACCTTGGGGGCTAAGATTGTAGTTTCACAGACTCACTCATCCTTCAAAGCGCAAGACAATTCTAACTGCTGCTGTTTGGTGGTAGAATATATAATGAGTGGGTGGTATCTACCCAGACGGGTTACACGAAGTCTTATTAAGTAAAATTTCTATCGAATATGTTAATAATGCGAATTTATTGGTCTTCGCATTCAATTCTAAGAAAAGAGGCCTAATTGGATATTCTACCTTCTATTTCAATAATATGTAAACACAGACTTATCATCCAACGCATGCAGATTTCATTCTGTAAGTTGTCTTTTATCATTGAGTCCAGTTTCTTGAACCCACGATCTTTGTATAAGATTCACATGTTCCAATCACTGAGTCATGTCGGCTCACTCATTAAGAACATGCGCATTATGAACTATTTAGATTATGTTTTAATTACTAAACCAAACTTAATCATTTGCTATTTATCTTTTGCTGATAGAGATATCTTCAGCACCGATTACTTTTTTTTTGTTCTAAAGATATCATAAAGGTTGCCTATGTACATTGGCCTACTCTGGAAAGTGCTGCTAGCCGGATACGGAAATAACATTTAAAAAAAAGTAAATCAGCATTTATACGAATATCTATAACAATATGTATTATAAATGCGAAACCCTTTCTGTCTGTCTGTTGCTCTTTCACGCCCAAAAACAATCATGAAATTTGGACGGAATCAAGCTTAAACTTCAAGAAAAGAAATAGGCTAATTTTGTGCCTAACACATCACGACCAACACCTAAAAGCTAAGATAAATCGCGGTCGTCAACTAGTATTATATAATATATAATACTAGTTGACGCCCCATATTCCACCAACCAGCATTGGAGCAGCGTGGTGGAATATGCTCCAAACCTTCTCCTCAAAGAGATAGGAGACCTTAGCCTAGCAGTGGGAAATTTACAGGCTGTTAATGTAATAGGTCAAGATTAGTTTATATATGTTTAAGTGAAAAAAGATAAAAAAATACAATTTTATGTTCCTAGATACTAATATCAAATTAAAAATCACAGGTTTCCAATCGATAATTCCGTTTTTATCAGAGTACTTACTGAGCGGTCACGCCGCGCCGGCGTCATGAATACGTCGTAAAACTCTGACTGTGTATTGCATTCAAATTCAAAATCTTTATTCAACTTAGAAGCATTAAACTTGCCTATTGATTGTCAAAAAAAATACCAACGAATTATTGAGAATCGATTTTAGAATATTCGTAATGAAATTTTCCAACGGTTAGCATTGGCTTTGGGCTACGCTGTTCCACTGCACACCGGTGGACTTACATGACATGATTTTATCGTGTCGATTTATTTAACCATAACGAAATCTATTGAATTATATCCAGGTAAAATAAACCAATAGACTTCCAACTGCAAGAGACGCGACGACGCGATTTGAGCAATACAAGATCTTTAGCGTTGTTAGATATTCTCTTTCGAAGACATGAAATGCCTTCGATAATGACAGATATGCGACAGAAAAATAAATCAAATTTAATTTGAACAAGATCCGCCATATTGAAAATGTAACAATAGTCTATTCCAATCGAAGAAGGATTACAGATAAACAAACCTCAGATTTACGTATGACACGTGATTTGCTAATAGTTCAGCTATATTGTACACAAATAGCAATTCTTTAATGATATGTCTGTTTCACTTAAATGCTTGTATCCGTATATAACTTTAATTTTGCTTCCGAAGTTTCAATAACAGCTTCGTTCAAAACGCAAATATTTTTTAAATCCATAGTGAATATCATAGATTAATCAAGCTCTCGACCAATGGTATCACGTCAAATTGCTGTCAAATGTTGTTTATTTAACTTTCCTCCTGTTATGGTTGGAGTAGAGTATACCTATTACAATAAAATACATATACAAGCAAATCGACTGCAAATTAGTAACAGATTGCATGTTTAATATATCTATGTCATATTTTACGTAAACGTCTTCCTTCAAGATATCGTCAATGTCAAGTTGATAGCAAATCCTCATATCTCCGTGTGACCCGGGACCTTTCTAACTTAAATGCAAAAACACGCACATACTATAAACATTTTCGAATCGAAACGATATTAGAATTTATTAAAAGTTAGTTAAATAAACCAAATTGAAAATATAATGATCGAACGGAATTCCATTATATTATTTATATATATATATATATTTTAATATTGGACAACATCACATACATTACTCTGATCCCAATGTAAGTAGCTAAAGCACTTGTGTTATGGAAAATCAGAAGTAACTACGGTACCACAAACACTCAGACCCAAGACAACATAGAAAACTAATGAACTTTTCTACATCGACATCGAACCCGGGACCTCGGAGTGGCGTACCCATGAAAACCGGTGTACACACTACTCGACCATGGAGGTCGTCATTTACCCATTTTACTTATTGTATTCTTATATAATCAATTTCCCCGTGAGATTTCAACAGCGTTACCGCTTCGCCCACGTGCTTCGTAACGCAAAGTTTATTTAGCCTTTAACCTTATCAATAAGTGGAGCTGTTTATGTACCCAGAGATTAACGTGTTTAAACAAACTAACTCTTCGTCTTCTTTATTAGTAGGTATACTTACATTATAAATGCGAAAGTAACTATCTAACTGTCGTTAATTCACGGCAAAACCACTAAAATTAATTTGATGAAATTTTATATGAATCTTGAACTCCATGGAAGGCCATGGATTACATACCTTAGCCTAAAAATTGACGAGCAACCAAAAATGCAAGGGAAGGCGGCTCGACAACCCGTTAGTATAAACATTATTCAGATAATTAAATAAAAATATTTATTTAGATTTGCATTACTATAATATTATATAACAATACATACTCGTACTCTTTGTTAAGATTCAATTAAAAAAAAAAAAGACAAAAGAATGTGCGCAAAGATCCGTCCTTTTGGGATTCTAAACTGTCATTCATATCAATTAAAAAGTATATTTGAATCGAGAATTGTTAGAATGATTATTATTTAAACAATTACGGGCATAGTCGTTTGAAGTTTCGACAATAACGAGCGCGGATACTCCCGCCAAAACATTCAGACAATGGCACGGTTATGTTTCTGCTCAAACCATATGGTATTATTTTTATACAATTCACGCCATGTATACCATGGAAGTTGAGCATCACACGATATCGTAATAAAATCATATTTTAAGCTATCGTGTCTATATCACAGCGAAGTCAGTGAATTAATGATAAAAAATCGTGGACTCTGATAGTATCTGTTGACTTCCAGGCAGAATATGTATAAATTCATTTACATACGCTGTATTTAAAATTTCAACGCGGTATAGTTTAGTTTCCGAACCGGTGGCTTTAAATTCCTATTTAACCCTGTTATTAAGCTTAGCGGCCAGGGTCGATCCTGCGTCTTTTTACATCTTTAGGCCCGTAAACTATTATTAGGTTGATATGATAGTGATATTTACAAATACACTAAAAATTCAGTGAAATAAAGTGATATGGCTACCGAGGGAAAGCAAACTAATATCGTCACGGCTAAATTTTGCACAAAGTAATTTAATTCACATACCTAATCATTAATAATTAACTAAAAAATTGATACGTGAAAGAGCAACAAGCAGACACAGAGACGCACTGCATGTATTAAACAAATAGTATATTTTTAAAACAAATCTTAGGAAAGAAGAAATAACACGAAATATAAAAGTTCTCAATGAATGAACGAAAAGTAAATTATTGTTTAAAATAATAACTTATTTGTGAGTAAATAAGACTTCAAAAAAATACAAATGAGGCCGAATTTGAGGTTAAGTCAGTCATTGCAGAGCGATATCTAGCCCTCTTCTATTATAAAATCGATTGAATTATGCCATATGATATGACTATGATGATATTACTATTTACTCGTCCCGGCTACACATGGGTACAATAAAGCTCTATATAAATCTATTAGATTGAAGAGCAAACATAAAAACAAAAATTCTCGTTTTTAATCCGGCTAGGAATGTTATAATTCTCAGCTTTTCTCTGCTACAATGTATTGAATCGCGATAAATATTGATGGAAACCGCACTAAAATCCGTTGCATAGTTTAAAAGATCTCGGCGTACAGACGACGGAAAATTTGCTTCATGATATGCGAAGATTATCACCTAAAATAACAACGTCCTTAATTTCAAATCGATACGAAAATAATTAGAAATAGATGAAAAATCACGTCCTTGATTTATTTAGATACATACATACATACTGTTTTTTATTTATATTGTTACGTATCACCCACTCAACGTATATTCAACAGCTAAACATCAATACGCAGTATTGTTGTGTTCCGGTTTAAAGGACGAATGAGCCGTTGTAACAGGCACAAACCAAGATTCTGGTGGTGGTTAATATTTCTTTGACAGGGAGCACCTAATTCAAATACACGTGTAAATATTTCAAATGGAATATAAAGTGAAAGTCGAAATTGGTAACAATTCTAAGAGAGTATTCTTTATCGTAAGTATATGTAAGTTTTTAATGTGTGATAATTTAGCTTCAATGGCTGTACCGCTAATTGAAGTCATTTGTCTCGAACGCGAGTAAATCTTAGAATAATAACCGTATTATTACTCGTATATATTTTAATCGTAACAATTCGTCACAGTCTTGCTCAATAGCGATAATATCTTTGCCACACGTTCGCTTTGATTCAGCGAAAAAAATTCAAGCCTAGCATTACGTCTCTGTTTACGATTTTATATAAAGACCGTTCACACGTCAAGATTCGTGACATTTGACATTTGTACGAAATAATTCGTGTTTTTATGTTATTGTAAGGTCATGTTCAAGTTTTGATTTTGTGTAATAGCTAGGCGGACATATGGGCCATCTGATGTTAAGTGGTTACCACAGCCCATAGACAATGGCGCTGTTAGAAATATTGACCATCCCTTACTTCGCCAATGCGCCACTAACCTTGAGAACTAAGATGTTATGTCTCTTGCGACATCACCCTTGAAACCGGAACATAAAAATACCAAGTACTGCTGTTTGGCGGCAGAACTTCCGATGAATGGATGGTACCTACTCATAAAGGTACTGTCGGGCTTGCATAAAGCAAATATTGACAAATTCGTAATTATTAACGTTTATTTAACGTTATCGTTTAAATGAGCTATAAAGTTTAAACGCCAACGTGTAATATAAATAATAACCTTAAAATAAACTTAGAGCAAGTAAAAAACATTGAAACCATCGAATGTGACACTGAGCAAATATTATGTCAATTTGCCATAAATGTAAATAAATAAAATGTCGTATGCGAATCGTGTCGTTGATTGTAAACGTCCCTTTTGTTTCCGACAGCCGTTTGACGTTGCAAAACGTGGTATTGTAATGAGAGTTTAGGAGCCGCTCGGGGTGTCGTGTTACGGCTACGTTGACGTTCGTAAATCAACATTTTAGGGTTAAGATTATTCGGATTTTATTGTTTTCAATCGCCTCGGCGCTTTTAGGGTTCGTGGATCGTGTTTTTGTTTGATAGTTTCTCGTTATAAAATTCGATTTGCATAATATACGCGAGCACTTCTGTTGTTTACAGAGATATTCTCACGTAATCTGACAATTCGTTTGTTCGGACTTGGAGTTACATCAACAAGTGGCAAAAACTATTCAATTTATTCAATATTGAGTCTCAAAACATATTTCAAAAATTCTAATCAGCAGGATATGAATACCACTTTCATAACTTTGGGATAATTTCTTATGTAATATATTATTTAAATTACGAATCAACTAATGGCAAAACAATTACTATTTATTTAGCATATATGTTTAACGATGCTAGTTTTAAGACGAAGAACATTAATTTTAAAATAAAACAATTCCAAAGTGTTCTTTAAGCACATAAATAGGCATTTCAAATCCAATATCAGTAGAGAGGCGAACTAATTATCTAAAGCTATCAGAACTCACCTCCTTATCTGAAGTTCTCGACGAGTGATAAAAGCTAGTCCCAAAAGAATATCACAGAACAAACACTCAAGCCCGTCAACTTAAAAACACATTAAGCGCGATTTTTTTTCCACTTCACCTCATGTGGTGGTAACGTGAAAATTTGATAAGAAAGCGTTGAAATATTAAAAAGACGTCCGCACGGTTCGACGGTCGGGCTAAGAATGCGATTAGTGACGCTTGCCGTTGCGCAGGAGTCGATATGACTTGTACCAAGTAACTTAGTTTCATTTCTTTGCTGATAACGAAGGGAACTATATAAATATGTAAGCAATATGTTTGTTTGAATTATGACATATATTTAGTTTATATAGATTCACGTCTGTGTCAATCGATACTATAACTTTATTTTAGTAGTTACTGTCTTAGGACATGGAATGGGTGGAGACTTCTTTTGGGGTAAATAAATTAGCACTAGGGAAATATCGCGTTTTTGTTTCGTTTATATTTAAGTTGAAAAAAATATTATTTTATGTGCAAAGTTTATGTCTTACCCTAACTACTAAATCTAAATAAACTTTATTGATGTACATCTTTACAACTTTTGGATTGATAATTTCGGACAAGAAAGTCGGTCTGAGAACTGGCATGAAAAATAGCTATTTCATACTACTAGTGTTCGCTCTGTAGACAAAATCCGACCATATACACAGACATGAGTTAGCATGTTGCGATAAATTTTTTTAAATTCTATTAGTAACACCAAAACTCTTCGAAAACTACCACTAAAAATGTACTAATACGTTTTCATATTAAGAATATTTAATAAATACTAATAAAATTTGTAATAAGTTCGTAATTAATGTTTTTTCATAATTTTTGAACGCTTAATGGTTATAAATAATAACAGTTAATCTCATGTAAAGTCAAATTCTTTATTGAATTTGAATGGGTTGCACTTGGTAATTGACCGTCAAAAAATATATCAGTCCGGAAATAAACACTCCGGGGACCTGAGAGGGAAGGAGGAAAGATTACGTATAACATCAATAAAAAACAAATTATACTTTATTCAAATAAGCTCTTACCATTGAAATGCCATTTTACAAGATTCTGGTTCAGAAGATACATACATTTTACAGAGAATCCTCAACAAATTTAGTATAATATTTATTTGAAACCACAACAGGAGAATGTGTTAACTTTTACCACGAATTGTAAACCAATCCTTACATCCCCGATGCGTTTTATATCCTATATGAATGTTAATTGCATTGGCTCACTGATACTTCAAACCAACCAGCCCCTCTGACATTCTGTAACGACTCGGCACTGACACCACACGATCGTTATTTACAGAAGGTGATATACGACATTGATTATAAACAATTATAAAATTTAAACGATACACGCGTCTACTAGCGTAAGTCTAAAATAGCGTATCAACGTAATTCGGTTTTGAACATTTCAGCGAGATACGATATTCAGTTTTTTTTTCTTATGACTTTGATAGATGAATGAGCAAATGGGCCACCTGATGGTAGGTGGTCACAAGCGATTATATACATTGTATGAAATTTTAATCGTACATCTCCAAGCCTTATATATTCAATGCGCCACAGAACCTAGGAAACTAAGTCATTATGTCCCTTGTGCTTGTAGCTACACTGGCTCACTCATCGAAACATAACAGGACAAAGTAATGCTTTTTGGCCGTAAAATATATGATGAATGTATGGTACCTTCCCAGGGGTTAGACAAAATTTTCTCATGCGTTTTTTTGTGACAACAATAAGTGTAACACTTCAAGTTCGAAGTGTGCAACGATTCCCTGTTACTTGCAGTACACGTTTTAAACGATAAAATAGTTTTTCCGTTATCACGAGTAACGTTAAAGTAAGTTACGAATAATAAGTTAAGTAACTAGAAAAATATTTACTTTTAAATTTTTTTTTTTAACTTCAAAGTATATTATAGTATATATTAGGATTATTAATATAATGCTATATTTATTATGATTCTCGTTTCATTATACAGTATCAAATGCATCACAAAGCGCTTCATTTGTTGTTAAAGCGCTTCTAACGATGAATAACGATAGCATAGCGATGCATGGCTGCATTGATTTCTTGGTACGGGTCTTGTTTACTCAGCTCTACAAGTCAGCACTTATCGTCTTCGGTTGCATTTACGTTTTTTTTTTCGTCGATAGCAAAAAATACTGACACGTTTGATGTTTGACTTTTTTTTAATAGTGTTAGAGGTTATCATATTGAACCTTTTTTGGAGTTTAGCTTATGTGACAGAATTTATTTATTGATGATTTATTTTAAAACTGGCAATGGCAATTAAGTAATCTTAATCAAGCTCAATAACTGCTATAATAATAAATATAATAAATAATGCTAATATATAAATTTAATTTATATCAGAAAACGCAAAGAGAAGGTTTTAGTATATAATCTATATATATTTCTTTAGTAGGTGTTACAGTTTCTATATATATATATATAGAAACTGTAACACCTACAAACTTAAAATTTGTCAGGTAGGTTCCTTATAGGGTGTAGACATCCACTAAGAACGGATTTTAGGAAACTCCATCACTAAGAGGGTAAAACTTGGGCTTGCAAGTTTGTTTTTTTATAAATACCACGGGAGTAAAGCCGCAGGTTCAGTTAGTATTATTATATAGCCACGCTTCGCAGTTTCACTCGCTTCTATTGACGCGGCAAGCGTGGATTTGATGTTATTGTCGTAATATAAATACCTATCGCCTATACGTTACAAGGATAACTCGATGCATCTCCCGCGCATCTCGTTTTACGTCGATGATGCTGCACCAGAAACAACAGGCGACAGGCAAGTTGTTGTGACTTTAAAAAAGTATTTTGGACATTTGAGCTTGGATGTAGTCTATACAGCTTTGATTTATTCTAAGTATTGTGTTCATGTATTTTTTATATTTGGTAAAATATATTTTATTGTCTTACATGTATTCCTCGGTGCCAAGGCTTTGTGCAAGCCCGTCTGGGTAGATACCACCCACTCATCAGATATTCTACCGCCAACCAGCAACACTTAGTACTGTTGTGTTCCGGTTTGAAGGGTGAGCCAGTGTAACTACAGGCACAGGGGACGTAACATCTTACCTCTCAAGGTTAGTAGCGCATTGGCGATGTAAGGAATTGTTATTAATTCTTTCAGCCTCAATGTCTATGGGCGGTGGTAGCCACTTACCATCAGGTGGCCCATTTGCCCGTCTGCCTACCTATTACATAAAAAAAAACCACAATAAGAGTCGACATACAACTTATAAATAAAAGAACAAATGTATATATATGTATATGTATGTATAAATAAAATTTGTTTCATAAGAAGAAAAAATCTTGTTTTTATTCGACTAGAAAAATTGGTATTATCGACTTTTCTCAAATACAATATCCATGTTGTATACACGTAAACATTCCCCTTGCTCGCTGTTTATTGACGAAGCAAGCTTAAAAGATCTAAGCGTACACGAAGGGAAGCGACTTTCTTTTATACTATGTAGAGCAGTATCTTTTACGTTTTATATAAACATTGTTGTAACATAAATACATCAGCACGTTTTATCAACGATGCCCCACTGCCTGCCATTTTTGTCTTTATTACTGTTATGTAAATATACTTTACAGCAATTCCATTCTTTTAAAATCCACTTCGTGTCTCACTTAACATAGTGAAAACCGACTTACGTCAACCAGCTACATGTGATATATATATATATATATATATGTACCCTTCACAATGTTAAGAGCCGGTGCTGTTGCGGAAAAAACTGGCCCTTGGAGTAATGGTGCAAAAAGCTTCATGAAAAGTATAACACCACCACTGGTGATAAGAGGGCTGATTCGTTTTTAGCCCAGAATTGCGATTCAACGGGGAAATGCTGCTAGCATTCTTGCCACCATTCCACGCGGTCAAGATTTATACAGTAACTATTTTTGAATTCATATTTGTGTATATTTAAGCACTTGTTATCAATTCTTGTTAATCAATCAATCAATCAATCAATGTTAATTTAAATAAATTAAAAATTAAATATCATAATTATAAGAAGTCGTCACATATCACTTTAATTTCATGATAGTTTTCGATAATTTCGAAATTTGTTCGTACAAAATAACTCTACAGATTAAAAATATTATGCATGAAGGTTTTAAGCGAAAGAAATCGCAAACTGTAGTAACTGCTGGAGATTAAAGATTCCGCAGTTTGAAAGTTTATTAGAGGATGTGAATAGATAAGAATGAATGGGATATTACACAAACGATCACTCATTAAGATAAACGCGTAACGTGAAGCTAACGTGACTGTTTGTCATAACTAGTCGTATACTTATATATAGTACTTGTAGTGATGGTTGAGGTGACGTAGGTCAAGGCGAGGGTTCGGATGAAAATTGAATCGAGGTTAATTACGCTTTCGAAGGATTTTTTGGCAAATTTTACTTTTAAGAATTTTATGTAGTGGTTAGAACGCGTGCATCTTAACAGATGATTTCGGGCTCAAACCCAGGCAAGCACCCCTGATTTCATGTGATTAATTTGTGTTTATAATTCATCTCGTGCTCGGCAGTGAAGGAAAACAACGCGAGGAAACCTGCATGTGTCTAATTTAACGAAATTCTGCCACATGTGTATTTCACCAACCCGTATTGGAGCAGCGTGGTGGAATATGCTCCCAACCTTCTCCTCAAAGGGAGAGGAGGCCTTAGCCCAACAGTGGGAAATTTACGGGCTGCTAATGTAATGTGTAATGTAAATGATAATTTTATATTCAAATGCAAGTTTTTATTTGTTTAGGTTAATGGTTTACAATAATATTGATATGTTTACATGCGAAACAATTTTTAATAAAAATTTATTTAATATAAAATTATTTAGGTAAAATAATTACAATTTTATTTACGCACTTGGTGCTTTTTAGAAGCCTATTGGAGAACCAACCGACAACAAGTACGCACTCTGCCCAATTATAGAATCTCCTAGACACTTAGTATTTTTTATATTTATTGGCTCGATTCGGGGTTTGAACACAGGAGATCAGTCTGCATCCTTATGAACTAGTCATATCTCTCTAGTCTAGCCAACGAGGCATAAAAGACTTTAGACATAAATAGTTTTTATTTAGCTGTGCACCGAAAATCACGTCAATATTTATATTTAATTTAACAAAGATGATTATTTGTAGAGTATTAAGTCTTGATTCATCATCATCATCGTCGGCGCAGCATGTCTTCTTCCATACTTCTCTGTCGGACGTCATCTCACAAGTAACATTCTTTCTAACCATATCGTTTTTCACACAATCCATCCAACCGTAGTTTCATTGGTCGTCCCCTACCTCTATATCCATCCACATCCATTCCCAAAACCTTTCTCACAACACGGTCCTCAGTCCTCCGCATAATATGCCAATACCATGACAGCATGTATTAAGCCTTGATTATGGTCACAATGTGGAAACATGTATTGTTTTTGTTATTAAGTTAGAGATTTGACAAGATGACTGAATTGAACCCATACTCCAGTACGGCTTCATGGTCTTCTAACACGTTGGGTGTCTCTAGCAAGCTTGCGTCTGTATTTTTTACTATGGCACCGGTAGGAAGACGAGCAATTGGGCGTCCAAATGTTAAATGGTCACCACTGCGCGTAAACATTGCTGCCATCTTTCGAACAAAGATCTTGACCACATACCATCGTGTTTTTATGCTTATATTAGAAAACACACACACGCACAGACACAATACTTGAAAGGTGCGATGGACGGCTGTGAATTATTGAAAAATATAATATATATATCTAAATATATCTTCATTCATAGTCGTTATCAATCGTCCGGGCGTCCTCTAGCTTGCGTAAACTATGGAACATTCTTAGTCGTGATTTCATGTCGGGGGCAAAGATCAAACCGTAGGTCACTCGTGACTGGGATAGAGCTGAGATCTATTCAACCACTCAGTAACCAAACCAAATACGTAATAGGAACAACTGCTAATGTTTATTTAATTACTATTATCGTTCATAAAGATTGTATTTATATCATCCTGATCGAGCCAGCCATTGCACAAGAGTGTGTGTGTGTGCACACAGGTGCACTCTCTATTCCTTCGGTCTAATAATCCGATAAGACAATGTGGTTTTCACGGTACAGGAATGAAATCATTGCCATCTTGCTTGCGGTTGCTACGGTTGCTACCGTATTTATCGGGGACTTTTCATAGTTAATATTGCATATCCGGTTCACATCGACATAACGAGAAAAATACCAGTTATGTAAACGCTAAAACATAAACTTTAATGCGCAAAGTTTAATTGAAATCGGCCTTGTTTAGTTTCAACTGCTGTTACAAAAACTGTGCGAAGAAACTATTAAAGAATTATTTATATATTATGGTTTAATTTTATAATTTAACTTTAATTCAATAATAACAACAGTGTTAATGAATGATAACAAATTGTATAACATGACGTCTTTTTTTAAAACGTTAGTAAATATACACTCTACGTCGATCGTCCGATAAATACTTCACACGTAAATACTTCAAAGTTTATTCCACAAGAGCATTGAGTGTTTAATCTGTCACACTAACTGTTTACGTAAATATTCACAGGATGACTAACAATTGAACGCGATATCATCTGTATTTGTGAATTTAAAAAAAGAATGTTAAATTGTCTATGATATTAAAAATTAAAAAGAATAATATTGTAAATGTAAAAGGAAATAAATTAAGGATGTTACGAAGTAACAAACTGTTTATGTAAATTATATTATTTTGTTACGTTACAGTATGATAAACGAAATAAGGAATTACTTATATTCCTATTTACCCCTCCTTTTAAGCTTTACACTTGTGTTAGGAGTGGGGACGACGACAGCCTTAGGGTTTAGAATCGTCAGCCGCTATTGACGCTTATTATAAACTATATATTTGTAATTTATAAAGATGTATCAAGTAGTTTTAGTTTTTTCTACTGCGGAAGGTATCAGATTTCAGCAGGCTATGTAGAATTTTAAATTAAAGAGCTAAGCTCTTTGATTTAAGATCAGCTCGTTTGTTGTATATATATATAACTAAAACTTGCTTGCTGTTTCACTTTAATTAACTCTATATTGCGCTAAGTGTCGTAAACCTTAAGGCCTTAATTGTATCTTTTAAGTAAGGAACTCAACTTAAGGCATGCTTGCATGCGAGTAAGATTATTTTCTGAACATATATATGATATATTACTTGTTTAACCATTACATAATAAATAATCAAATTGTTAGAGATAAGAATCTTTTCTTATATCGTTCTTTCGTACATAGCTCGATGTAACTTTTTAAACTTAGTTCATGAAATCTATAGCATACGTAAAAATAGCAATATAGCTTTAAAACGATACTTTGCTATAAATTTTCTACAGGCGAACTGAATTGCAAATTAATTTTATTAATAATACAAAAATATATACACGTATGCTTCAGTTCCTGTAATTTTAATTTAAAAAGTAATCAATCAATGGATAGACTTACCAAATTCCAGTCTCCAAAACAAGGTCGATCGTCTCAGGCAGTTCTAATCTGAAACCTAGAAAAAATACACAAATTTTAAACTTTTGAATAAGTTAATAATTTTCTAGAGTTAGTAAAGTATTAATATTACTTAATATTTACATTATAACATGTTATTATAAAATATATAATTGAATGTAAAAACATTGAAACAGAAAAAAAAAATCAAAATATACTTTATTCAAATGGGCGGCTACAAGCAGTTTTGAATCGTCATTTAATAAACTATATTAAGTGAAGCTAGCTAGCACCGGTACTGAATGTAGATTCCACCGAGAAGAACTCAGTAGTTACTCTTTTTCAACATTTTAAATATTTAAATAAAAAGTTATTGTTAGTGTTATTGTTGAAGTCTATTGTATTGTGGACATCATATTAGGAATAAAAAAGTAGCCTCGTTCTTCTTTGGAGTTCAGACTTGCTTCTTACCTAATTTAATTTAATTCCGTTCAGAGGTCTGGTCGTGTAAGAGCAACAGACAGACTAATCTACTTTCGTAGCTATTGGCTATTTTAATAACCATACATTTCTATGTTTAACATCTGGAAGACATCCCGTGTCGGCCATCATTTTTTCTTAAGCAGAGGCTTAATTAAACACATTTGTTTTTTTTTTATATAATATAGGCCAATGTATTAGCTGATGGTAAGTGGTCACAGCCGCCAATAGACATTGGCTACGTGAAAAAAAAATCTTACAACGCCAAAAATGTTATGTATCTTGTGCAGTCACATTTTTTATTTCACCCTTCTATCATGAACCGATGGTCATACAAAATATTAGTTTGGTGTATTTGTGACCAGTGTATGGTACCTACCTATCCAGATGGGCTTGCACAAAGTACTACCAACACTAAAATTAATAATATATATTTATATATATACTTATACAAAAATAAATGGATTGCTTAAATAGCTAATATTATTTCTAAATATTTAAAATATTAAGGAACGTAGTGCACTTACCATCCGCGATTATCCTTTGTATAATACTAGCCATATCTTTGACTTCTGCCGCGTAAAAATTCTCACCAGTATACGGTGTTATACCTAAATCTGTAAACGATAAGGGTCATATTCCTGTGCAAATATCAACAAGGTTATCTGATGAAAAGTTTAATTCGCTAAAAGTTCTAGTACAGATTTATACATCAAGCTTGTTGTCGATGTAGCCAATCACAAGAGGGAAGATAAATGAAGACATTTGACATCGAATTGACGCGATACCATTGGTCGAGAGCTTGGATATTGCATGATATTTGCTATGGATTCGCGAAAATATCTATTTTGAGTGTCGGTAAATTTGTTATTGGAATTTTAGTAAACAAATTAAAGTGGATACAAGTAATGTTGTCTTAGATTTTCGCGATTATTACACATTGAAATAAAACTGTACCATATACAGTCTGCCCGTGACCACGAACACTGCAAAGTGCTCGAAACGTCGGGATGTTAAAATAATTAATATACGCGATTAAATCCGTTAAAAACTAGTTTTATTTCAATGGATACAAGTAGTTACGTGGAATAGTCTTGTATGATAACTTAAAATATATTCATCAAGTACAAGTTTGTTGTAATATATGGATCAATTAGCAAATCGCATGGAATATGTAATTATATGGTTTGTTTATCTTTATTCCTTCTTCGATTGGAATATAAATATATATATAGTTAGTGAATTTCGCATATTACTTTCTGACGAAAGTTGTGTTTAGCGGTGCGTTTCGATTAGTTCTTTATCGTATCTTAATTAAATTCGTCTTTTGATCATTTATGTCTACATAAAAGGTACACGCCCTAGTAAAGTAGTGTGATGTTCAGTGAGAGTCAAGCGTAGCTGTCACGCACACCAAGGTAATAAAGTTGGCTTGTTTGTTTTGGTTCTTTTACAGCATGAAGCTCTATCTAGATATAATATATTATATAATAATGTATGACTATTAACATTAACATATTGACTATATCATTAAATCATTTATCACATACATTCGACTTTGAAAGTTACGAAACGTTCTTCAAAATTTTCTTTTGAATTACGCCTCGTAAACAATTCTACCATAAGAAAAACGAGTCGTTTTCTTGAATATATATATTGTAATCGGATAAAGTATGTGCGAATTACAGGAAGCTTTCAAGTATCGCACTGTACCTATTAGAGGTGTGAAGGTTCTAAAGCTTGTTACAAAATCTCTTGAATATTTAAATATGTAATTTCAACAGTGATATATGAAGATTTAAATGTAATTTTGTATCAAAAGTTTCGTTTGAATATTAATTGCTCGATTATCATGGCAATTTTTTATTTCTTTAACAATTTTTAGCCGCATGACGTCATGGCATACCACCATGGATCCGGTTTTCCGTATAAATTTAACTTATTTAATTATAATATTTTTATCTAACAACGAAATTACTTCGATACGATTGTCTAATATATTTATAATTGCGAGAACGATTATACTTTATGGAATATTTTCGATAGTTTTCTATAATAGTAATTGTCAAATGGTGGTAACTTCATGAATAAACTTTATGAACTGATGTAACAAAATGTATACTCATAAGTCATAAAAGCTTATTCGTGTATACACGCGTGCGCGTGAGTGCGTACACACACACTCGCAAGTCTGTCCATGTATAAATTGAATCACGTAATTATATTCGTAATATTCTATATTTACAAAAAGCGATCGTATATAGGCGAATGGTGAAATCGAAAATCATTAATGCAATACTTTCGCCCGCCATTCAATAATGGATGGGTCATAAATTTGGGAACAAAAATACAATTTTTTTTTTAAAGAACATTTGCTCTTATTAATTGATGTCAATTTAATAGTAAGAGTTCTTAAGCAAATATAGATGCTGTTCTTATAAAGTGTTATAAAAGGATACAGTTAACCATGTCGACGATAGAGCCCGGGTGGTCGGGCGGCGGAGGGGCGGGTTGAGCACGCGTCACCGCGCGCAGAGTGTATGCGCGCACGTACTCCTTGCGTAAGTCGTGGAAACGGGCGTAGTACGTCGGTAGCGTCAGCTCCTTGCTGCATGCTTCTGGATGGAGACATTGTCTGGAAATAAAGGCAAGAGATAAATGTGGCAGATAAATTGTCAGTTTTTTTTATGAAAATCGTTGGCGGACGAGCTTATGGGCCACCTGATGGTAAGTGGTCACCACCGTCCATAGACAAAGGCGCTGTAAGAAATATTAATCATTCCTTACATCATTTATGCGCCACCAACTTTGGGAACTAAGATGTTATGTCCCTTGTGCCTCTGATTACACTGGCTCACTCACCCCTCTAACCGGAACTTTTTTATAGCTTCGGTGAGTTGGGCAAATGGGCAACTTGATGGTTAGTGGTCACCACTGCCCCGACTAACGACCTCCGTGGTCGAGTAGTTGGTTTACATGGGTATGCCACTCCGAAGTCCCGGGTTCGATTCCCGGCCGAGTCGATATAGAAAAAGTTCATTACTTTTCTTGAGTATGGATGTTTGTGGTACCGTCGTTACTTCTGATTTTCCGAAACACAAGTGCTTTAGCTACTTACATTAGGATCAGAGTAACGTATGTAATGTTGTCCAATATTTTTTATTTATTTATTGGCATTGTAAATATTAAACGTTTTTTAATTTTTAAGTTGGTACTACCAACCTTGGAAACAGAGACGTTATGTCCCTTGGACCTGTAATTACTGTCATGTCTCTTACAAGTGGTTTCTCCCAGACTATCTGATCAGTGTAACGTTATATATTATTATGTATACATAAAAATATCGCTGCAAAAAAGGTCGTTGAACTCATAAATTATTCAGCAGGCAATATGTTTATTTCAACATTTGAAGGTAGTTTGATACATGCTTAATTAAGTTGCCTAAAACGAAAGCATGGATCAGAAGGCTTTTGTAAACTTATCTAAAATTTGATCGTGTCGTGATATAATATTTTATTTAGCTAAGCCTTAGTTGTCTCGCTCAATCCTCCCCATTATTGAAAGTTGACTGACAAATGGACCTCCTAATTGTAAGTCACCGCTGTCCATAGAACCAACCTTGGGTACTAAGATGTTATGTTTCTTGTGCATGTAATTATAATGAAACTCATTCTTTAATTGCTGTTTGGCGTTGGAATATCTGACAAGTGGATGGTACCTAACCAAACGGCCACGCCAAACCCGTACCAACAAGTAAGATATTTTCAAGGTTTCCTCATCGTTATAAGAAATCAGAAGGACTTAACAAAGGATTAACTTGTGAATTTAAAGTGAATGAACTGGTGTATTCATGTTGTCGACAGAACTGACGGAACTTAGATAAGCATGGAAATATCTGAACAAATAGAATCGCATGATTACATCTATGAAATCAAGATTTTGTATTTCGGTTTACAAACATTGTTATCGTCTGATAACAACCATCCCATGAGGAACGTGGATGACGCACGATGTTTTCGATATGAAATATGTTAATAGGACTTTTCATAGTTATTTAAAAGAACTTAAGATTCTTTCGAGCATAAATATTATGATGATTATGGAGCCGTTTTTCGGTCACGCGCGACAAAAGAGATTATTCAACTCAGGTTACATTAAGGTGAACATATCTTTACTGAGACGAATTAAATTAACTCAAATTATATTTGTTTAGTTGGGAATTGGTTTGTTTTCTTATGATTTGAACCTTCTGTTAAAGTTTATTAAAAGGCGGTACGGAACATTATAGTGTAGTAATAAAAGCGAATACGAACTCCCGGTATAGATCTGTTAACTGACGCGTTACTACATGTTAAAATTTCAGCGAGCATAACTATATATAGCTTCTTATGGGAGGGTAAACCGCTTCGTTACGTAACGCGTAACGGCGCCAGTGTGTCTGGCTCATACTCTCTCTAAACTGCAGCGCTAGCGGTTTTTTGGACAATTTAAGTTATCATTGCCGTGGGGCGTTTCCGCACACGTTTTTTTTTTGTTGATTTTATGTCTTATGTCTTAAATGAGTCATTTCACGCACACTAAGACATCTTGAAATTACGAGCGTCACTTATGCTCAAGTACGCCGATAATTTTACGTGTAGGCCTTCATTAAACAGATGTACAGAATAATAATTAATAATCATAATAAAATGAACTCTTTTTCTCGTTTCGCACTACCGAGATTTTGTATTCGCTTTTGTTGCTACACTATAATGTTCCGCGAGCTCTATCTGGCTTAAGCCGTTAAATATTAACATGTGAAGATAAACAAAAGCTCATTTCATAATTGTTATTAAAGTGATGATATAATTTATTTTAAATATTTCTCTAGTGTATTTCTGATTGATTCTATTTATTGTTTCAATATAATGGAATTTTTCTTTTATACAACATGGGTTACTCTAGCTGTGTGTATCATCGACCACAAATATTACGTAATTTTAAACGGCGATGATTAACGTAATTGCACCTATTTAGCGTAATGGTCTTTGTGCAACTTATTTTGCGGACTGTATTTTTTTAAATGACAAAAAAATTAGTCAATATTGCAGTAGCGGTAGTCATTTTCGCTCACTGACATAGTTGCGAAACCCTACAATTCTACTGACATATAACGGACACGATACGTTTCCGATACTATTTCGATCCAACTTCGAACAAACGGCAACTGGATCACAACAACGACAGCATTTCGATTCGATGGTAATAACGATAATATTGATTTGTTAGTAGAATTTCCCCTGAAGAAAATGGCTGATACTTCTGAAAGTATCAAAATTTAAAATATGACCATTGACCAGTTATCATTATGTTACATTGCTATAAATATAATCGTATATGTTATCCCGATTAGCTATACCTAGAGCTGAGCTAATTCTACGTGTAACCGCAAAAAAGTTACCACATACATACTTAGTAGTTAGTACAGTCGAAGGTACAATTTTGGGTAAACTGGCTGTAACTTATAAATAATTGTTGCCCGTGGCTTTGCTCGCGGTTTAGGGGTTGGTTGTCATGTGTTAGGTACAAAAGGTAGCCTACGTCCTTCCTTGGAGTTTAACTTTGGTTCAGACAGACAGACAGACAGAGTTACTTTCACATTTATAATATGTATGAATTTATAATAAGTATGAATATAGTATAGATTAACCATAGCTCGTATTATTTGAAAATAATACTGGCACAGATCTCCCCAATATGTTACATGTTCTACACGGAACATGAAAAGAGAGCCGGCGCCATTTTAACCATCGATTCGATAATCAAACACCGCTAAACGAGAATGTCAGACATCACAGCAATGGCTGATAGCAATGAGAAGGGGAACACAAACGATCTCTTTGTAAAATTTCGACGACGCATATATTCGTCTTACGTTAAAGCATATGGAAGGACGTTAACAGTTAGACACAGAGCCGTCTCAAGCTGCGCTGGGGGCCCTTGGGCACCCATGAATTTGGGGCCCTTTTGCTAGATATTTTTTGGTTTAATTTGGTAAATTTTTGGTTCTTCGGGGCCCTCTCAGGATGGGGGCCCTGGGCACGTGCCCCATGTGTCTTATGGTAAAGACGGTAATGGTTAGACATACAACATAGGGAGTGTTATATGTCTGACTTATTGCCTCCAATGGTGACAAACGGTTAGTTTGTTTGTTTGTTTTTTGTTTGATACATCAATTGGCGATTATAGGGGAAATACCTTTAGCATTCTTGCTAGCAAACACGCGGTTATCATTTGTACAGTAGTTATTTTTTACCTTGATTCGTATTTCTACCGAATATTGTGTATATAAATAAAGATAATCACATACAATGGAATTATTATCAAATTAAATTAATTCGTAATTGCAGATAATTATCAATATATTAATAGTAGCTAATCAAAAATAATAATTGTACTGCATATCACAAGATAATAAATTTTACACGTAAGTTGTATAGAATTAGTATATCACAGATTTTAAATTTATAAAATATGTAAAAAAAAATATTCATGACATGATATGTACATACATTTGATGCTGACTGTACTTAATGTTGCTTATAATCTGTGGTTTTATAAACATTCACCGTTTTTGTTCATATTTCTAACAAGATGAGATTGCGACACAGTTCGCGTGAATTTTAATCTACCTACGTTTTCCATATATGTTCATCTTACGTAGTGGAATAATCTGCAGTCCCTCTTTTAAGAGGAATCGCGGCATTTATCCACTACAGGGATATTTACTAGTTGGTACTTCTACTTTCTGGCGGTAGGGACAGTTGTCTGGGTGGGTAACAGCCACTGACCGGTGTGTTCCTGTTCAAAGGGTGAGTGAGCCAGTGTAACTAGGACCACAAGGCACATAACTTCTTAGTTACCAAAGTTGGAGACGCATTAATGTAAATATTTAAGATAGTGACCATTTAAGATTAGGAAATTTAATTGCCAGTCTCCAGACCTCTTTTAACCAAAAATAACCCACATAACTTATTCTAATCACTATATAATATACATAAATGAACAGCCATTGTTGTTTAACATAGAATTAACAAACAGTTCGTTGGGCGAGACCGTAAAATTTTAAATAACAAAAATAGTCAATAGATTTCAAGTGCCGATAGGAAATAACAAAATCTTTTCACAGTAAGCACTGACTCCGGATGTAGGGGGCAGATTACTATCTACATATATCATATACGTATAATTAAACTGGGGGTCAATCGCTTGTTTGTATGCACATGTATAATTTTGGATTATAGGTTTTTTATAGTTCCTAGGCGCGGTGATTTTTGAACGTTCGTGTGTATAAAATGCATGTTACATATTTGAAAAAAAAAATATATATATACATATATAATTAATAGATTAGAGAAAAAAAAACACATAGAACGTTTTGTAATATTAAAAAAAGGAATAGTTTATCTTTTATATGGCGCATACTTTATGTCAAATTCGTTGTTATAAATGTAAACTTTTTTGATTGTAACGATATTGGCTTATACGGTTTACTTTAAAAAATAGTGGAAACTTTTCATCATGGACCTTTTTCATCTGGGCAGGGTTAGACCCTCAATCTTCGTCTAAGATTCACGTTTAACGACGGGGCCATCTCGCTTTCACTTAGGTTACGTTATTTATAGAAGAAACATCGGTAGGTCGAATGGCGTCGTGATGTGCACGCGTCCGCACCACAATATGAACCGCATAACAACAGAATTACTCGATAAAATACATAAGAAAAATCGGAACTTTTGGAATACATTTATTAAGATAAGAAATAATAACATTAAGTGCTTAAATATATACAAATATGAAATTCAAAAATAGTAACTGTATAAATCTCGACCGCGTGGACTAAAAACGAACCAGCCCTCTTGTCACCAGTGGAGGTAATAGGGCAAGCTAAGCCCTAGTGCTCTTATGGTCCAGAACTCTAGCACAAGCTAAGCTTAATTGGAGGGATAAATAGAAATATCAGTGGTCCCAAAAAATTGGGGTTATTAACTTTTTTAATTAAAAAAAAAAACATTAAACAGAATACCTATTATTGGAAGTTACCTAATATTTAGAAGTTACATTGAAGAATAAAACCGCCTTCAACTTTATTTCTCAAATAATGATATACTACATCTTCAGTTTTTGTTACTTGAAATAATCTTTCAAATGTGACCTTTTGATTTTACTCCAAAAGGGTTCGAACGGATTTCATTTGAAAAATAAAATAATAATATTAATTAATTTTGTAATGTTCACATTTATTTTAATGTCACACACCGTCTTCACTAATTTTTATTTTATTTATATTTTTTATAAATCTTATTTTCCCGCGCTTTCGCGATGTGTGTCACTCGAAATGACAGATGCATAAATACACAGATAATATATATTCATATTAAATATAAATCTAATACAAATTAATATATTATTATAGTATTTCTGGAGCACAATACCTGCCGTGTTAACTGTGATTATTATATACTTTTTCAATTTGTCAAATGGATGTAAATCGCCTATGACCATGAACATCGGCAATTGTTTAGATATAAATTAGGCCATCATTGCAAACGCACTGAATATCTGGCCTGTAGTGATTACAGTTATCAGCTCACTGACAATTACAGCGTAATACACGCGCTCTTATTACTTGACAATAGATCCAGCGAGGTTATTGTCAAACAGTCTGAAACAGAGCTGTTTGACTGAGCGCGCGCATAAACTTGGTTAAGGGTGCGTTAGGATAATATCGGAAGGGGGAAGACCGTATCGATCGAATTTGCGGCTGATTCTATCTTTTACATGATCTCCAGTCAATACAAGCAGTTTTATTAGTTTGAAATGCTTGGAGAACATGGTCAATAATAAGGAAGACGAAAAAGGAGGAAAGTCGTATTAATTGCACATAAAATAATCAAATAAATTTCAATTCAACGGGGAAATGCTCCTAGCATTCTTGCCACTATTCCACGAGGTTATAATTTGTAGAGTGACTATTTTTAATTCTCATTAGTATATAGTTATGGCTCTGATATTAATAATTATTCGTATGTAAATAAATTTACATCAAAGAAAAGTTCTAATTGCTATAACCAATCTCCTACAGACAACATTTAGCATAAGAAAAAAAACAATAAGGGATTTTGCAATTGCTTTAGGTACTTATGCAGTAACAAAATATATACATATACATATACTCGTAAATTATTATAACACATATAAACACGCTCAAATCTATACATATAATAAAATTGGAGTGTCTGTTTGTAATATTAAAATAACCGCTTTTTACTAAATGCATATGTTTACACGTTACATATACCAAAATGACATTTTTTTTCTATCTGTCTGTCTGTCTGTTTGTTCCGGCAAATCTCTGGAACGGCTGAACCAATTTTGACAGGACATTTACTGGCAGAAAGCTGATGTTATAAGGAGTAACTAAGGCTACAGCGATAACTGTACGATAACTTTTTCAACTTTAAACTTTTACAAATTCAAACGCACACGAAGTCGCGGGCATAGCTAGTCAATCATAAATTCCATCGGTACGATCTTACCCCCTTGTCGACCTTGCCCCAACGCAAAAAAAATTCTTCGCAAATGTGTTGTTTAATTGTATTAAACGTCTTCAATCATTATTAAATAGAACTCATTATATATACGTGAATTCTGATTTGTGGTTTGTTACAATTACGACGTTGACAGAAAGTAATACGATAATGAAAGCGACATTGTTTTCGAGTTTGAACATAATAGTCTCAGAGATTGGCTTTGATTTTGTCTTGGCTGTGGAAAATGATTGGTCAAACATCTGCCTTACGAGTGACGTCTTTTGGGAATAGTTTAGAGAGATCGACCCCAACGATCACTATTCGTTTCAAAATAAGTGAATTGTATTAGACCCAAGGCCTCTTTTTGAGAAGTTTTGGAACGTATATCACGACGCCACTTTAATGCGGGTTGGTATATACAAGTAACTTATTTTCATCCTATACGTGCAGCTTTCCTAGTGATTTTCTAATCACTGTTCGTTAGTTCCCATCTATGAACCCTTACAAATTAAATCAGATATTTCGCTTTAATGTTAACTATTTTTTGAGGATGTTACCAATGGCCTCATAAATAATTCCTGCTTTTTCAAGTGCAATACCCTTGAACTAACAGTTATTTTTTTTAAATTTCTAATTACTATGTTTTTTTTACATTACATTACATTAACAGCCTGTAAATTTCCCACTACTGGGGTAAGGCCTCCTCTCCCTTTGAGGAGAAGGTTTGGAGCATATTCCACCACACTGCTCCAATGCAGGTTGATTGAATACACATGTGGCAGAATTTCGTTGAAATTAGACAAATGCAGGTATCCTCACTATGTTTTCCTGCACCACCGCTCACGAGATGAATTATAAACATAAATTAAGCACATGAAAATTGAGTGCCTGGGTTTGAACCCGAAATCATCAGTTAAGATGCACGCGTTCAAACCACTGGGCCATCTCGGCTAATTACTATGTTTAAAATTAATTAATAAGCAAATGCAAGATTATCTGCGGGATTTTTCTATGGAAACAATTAAAACATTACCTCTTTCATATGTAATGTCGATAAAATATTAATAATAAAATTATGCTAATGTAGACTCACCTGAGCGGCGGCTGTCCGTCTGTGACGAGCCTGAAGAGCGGGGAGTGAGGGTCCACTTGTAGCGAACGCACGAACTCGTCGAACTGAAACGATCGTAGATTTAAATTAGCTTCTGTATTATTTAAAAACTTAACCTCAGCGAAGATATATAATAATTTTAAAGATATAAGATGTTAAATAACAATATAATAACTACAAAAAAGAACAAAAGTTTTGTGTGAGAAGTTTCGATGGCATCTGTGTATTACAATTGAAACCCAATTCACATGCTAATATTGAAATTACAAGAAAATTCACAACGAAGTTTGAATATATTTTAATATATACTCAATAATATGAAAATTGTCGTGTTGAATTCGCCATGATGGATTATAGTATCTTTACGCAAACGGTATTGTTCGAGAGAGTTCGACAAAATCTAAAGTCAAAATAATGATGTACTTTATTTGACTCGGCTTATACGAGCACTTATCAAGCGTCTTTTTACAAATTACTAAGGCAAATTTATCAATACTAATTAATGACATTATATATTAGTAATGCTTAACCAATAAATTAGTAAACCAATAGTCATAAAATATACATCAGACGATGCGACGCGTTTTGGAACGTATGCTTGTACGCAGCACCACTTGCTTTAAATTTGGACTATTAACATGACTTCATCATCTTGTTTATTCTGAATCGGATATAGCGTCTACCGAAAACAACTAAAAATAAGCTTTATCATGAATAAAATATATATGTCGAAGTGTAAAAGTTTAATTAGGATTTATTTATTTTTATCGTACATGGCAACATCGTCGACGTATGACGTAGACAAAACTTGACAGTCGAAAATGTCATAGTTAAGGGAATATAATATGAGCCGAGATGGCCCAGTGGTTAGAACACGTGCATCTTAACCGATGATTTCGGGTTCAAACCCAGGCAGGCATCACTGAAATTTCATGTGCTTAATTTGTGTTAATAATTCATCTCGTGCTCGGCGGTGAAGGAAAACATCGTGAGGAAACCTGCATGTGTCTAATTTCAACGAAATTCTGCCACATGTGTATTCTGCCAACCCACATTGGAGCAGCGTGGTGGAATATGCTCGAAACCTTCTCCTCAAAGGGAGAGGAGGCCTTTATCCCAGCAGTGGGACATTTACGGGCTGCTAATGCTAAAAAAGGGAATATCAAAAAAGAGGTATTACGAACTTGAACGAATAGACTTACATTTCGGATATCATAATTTCTGATAATGGGTTGATGCCTAACCCCTTTCGATATAATATACATGAAGTAATTAAAGACAATTATTGATTATATTTTATATTTAATATATACATGAATATCAACGAACTAAATCCAAGCTATTTTGACATCTCATATAATCATGTACAGTATATAAGGGCCTATTTATGTCTTCTCCATCGCACGTGACATTGGCGAAATAATCTGTGTCTTTTTGGCACAAATAAAAGCCAGAAAAAAGAAAAAAAAGGCCTATTTATTAATATTTATTTTAAATTAATTCGCTAAGTGTAAAACGGTTTGCCGTATTTTGTTATACAATCGAATATCCTACTAGAATCATTTGATATTAGCGATGTCAAAAACTTGGAATACAAATATTCTGTTTCATCCATTGATTTCATATTAAATGACATAAGGAAGTATACACATGTAGGTACATCGCTAAGCCGTAGTCGGGTAGAAATACATTTGTAATGTGATATTTTATCGGTATAACGACGCATAAGTTAATTCAAAGAGACGTCACATTGCGGTGAATAGCGCAGTTATGTGTTCACCCACCGGCAGGTTCAGCCATGTTTGGCGAGGGAACGAACCGGTTTGAACCGGCTCTGCCTAGATAATAGAATTCGGAAATGACGATTGTTAACCGACTGCAAAAATGTAAGTATATAATTGTATTGAACGAATGGAATTTGTGTAAAGTTTAAACGGAAACCAAAGAGTTTTAAATTAAAAATCAACAGACAATTTTGTCAAACTTAAATAATAAGTCAAAGAAAATATTATTTAATGTCAAATTATTATATATATATATTAATAAATCCAAGTTACTTTTTTCGTCAACGGTACTTTTTCAAATGTGTTTATTTTAAGTATGATTTTTGCACCGTTGCGCGCTGTTTCGTTCCTTGTTCAGTTAGCTTATAATAAAGGCAAGTCCTGCGCCTGCACGTGTTAAAGGGTGACCGAGGGCAATGTTTTATGGACGTACATTTATATTACGCGCATGAGCATAAATAAAGAGTCGCTTGTATCTACACAAAGTTCAAGAGAGACATGAATTGTGTAATATTTTTAATGTTAGCTGTTTTTAATCGCATAGAATTTATATGTTTTATTTTATTGGGATACGTACGTATATGGAACTTACGGCAAAGTTTCCAAAATAAATCTTTTTGGATGGAATAGGTGGCAAACGAGCAGGAAGCTCATCTTATGAAAAGTGACTACCACTGTCCATGGAGTTCTGCAAGGCTGGCTTGCAGGTTCATTGCCGGTCTTTAGGGTATGAGTTGGCTCTCGTCTTGAAGGTTGCCAAGTCTGTTCGGAAAAACCGACACATACACGCAGACCCCTCCCTTGGTAATCATCATCAATAACACTGGCACACAGATTCAGTTCGCCGGTAGACCAACAGATGAGCCTGTGCACGTGGGCACAGAACTACCCTCTCTTTTTTAATCTTTGCTAAAGTCCTAAGTTATAAATAGATAAAACGCCATATAGATATTAGAGTTGATTCCACGCGGACAGAGTCGTTATTTAAAAATAGATATTTAAATGATCGTTAGTGCGGTAGTAATAAGCTTATCTAGGCTAATGGCGTTTCCGATTTCGTCTATAGGTAACCATTAGGAAGTTAAGAGTTATGTAATTATATTCTAATGCAGTTATATTATAATCACGATAGAATCATTTCTATATATCGAGGTTATGTAGTTAATTTAATCGTAAATACACGAATATGAAATTCAAGCTGGTCACGTTAAGTCAAAATTTAAAGCAGGTGAATCAGCTAATCAGAGCTCTATTTTTTTTTTATGTTATAGGTTGGCGGACGAGCATATGGGCCACCTGATGGTAAGTGATCACCACCACCCATAGACAATGGCGCTGTAAGAAATATTAACCATTCCATACATCGCCAATGCGCCACCAACTTTGAGAACTAAGATGTCATGTCCCTAGTGCCTGTAGTTCACTGGCTCAGTCACCCTTCTAAGCGGAACACAACAATACTGAGTACTATTGTTTTGTGGGGGAATATCTGATGAGTGGGTGGCACCTACCCAGACGGGCTTGCACAAAGCCCTACCACCAAGTAAATAAATAATAATATTATTTAATAAAACCTCTAAAACGCGATGCAACTTCTGGTATAAGCTTTATTGATTTAGTACTTTTGTCATTACAAAGAAGTTTATTTTTTAATCGAAACTACTAGAACAGTCGGCGACGTGAGATAATCGCGTCCGCTCCGTGACGATGGGAAACCGTAGTCTTCCCGGAAGTTGTCGAGCATTCCTCGATAAATAACCGGACTACGTAAGAATAATGATAGTTTTATTTCATATTTTTAATATTATAAAAAGTCAAAGATATTCCCTTTTTAATGGTCAAAAACGTATACAAAATAATGTCATAATATGTTCAAATCTTCACGCTGAGTTTATATGTATGTACCTATGCAAACTATTTTCAACATAATTTGTATATGGGATTGTATTCTCTGTGGACCTGTTGTGTCCACAAATATAGTGTGAATCCTCAGTCCCAAATAAAACTGACATGTCAATAATATTTTAAAAAGACCATAGACAATTTTTGTAATTTTTTTTATTCTATATTCGCAGAGTTTTTACGCTGAGGTGGCGTTATTACGCAAGTATCATATTGGTGATCGCAGCGCTTCAAACCTCTAAGTCGGCATGATTTCAAAAGCATGTGCATCTTCAACAACCATTGTCACAATTCAGCAAATTTACATAAGCCTCTCTAATGGATCACTCCGTTAATTGATTAAAACCGTATCAAAATTTGTATACTATTTTTTCGAGCGTATTCCGTTCAGACAGACAGGCAGACGTGTATTTATATATTATAATGATAATTTTTCACAGAAAACGGTCTATGTAATGTCAAAATGCTCGAAGCACTTTCTCCCACCGATAGGCGGATAGGTAATGTCAATAATGTACCTACGTACATTGATAAAACAATTATAAGTATGGAATAAAAAGCGGTCGACCTTCCATCAGTGTGATGAGCCTTAATGACAGTCTTATATTGTGTTTTAATTACTCTTATCATTGTCTCAGATGATTTAATTAATTCTTTTTTTATAACGATGTTTTTTTTTCTAAGTTTTAGGTTCAAGGATACAAGTCTTATTGGCAATTATTATTATTAATGGGCAATTTTAATTTCTATTTTATAATTAATATGTCTTCCTGTCGGAATTTAATCACGGCTTTACTTCCACTGGCGATCCAAAAGACCACTTCAAAAAATATCAACTGTACGTGTTTGTTTTTTTTTGTATCTTTTTAAAGTAGTGCTGTTGGCCCTACTGGCCTTTACAGCTTCACCGAACGTTGACGACGTTAAAGCCTTGAGGTGAACCCTTTCGGGCTCGAGTGACGTTCGTCTTGAGGGTGTGAGGTGGCACCTTGGCTCAGAACATAATCGTTGGGGTTGTACGTGTTTGAAAAGTCGGGACCTCTATATATACCGGAGTGAACCAAACGTAAGCGTGATTTAGAAAACATATTCATACAAAAATTTTGTACCAATATATATTTTTTTCGGTTCCTAATATATTTCCTAACTAAATCAATTCTGAAGGCACGCCAGCGACTTATGGACTACACTCCAGGTTTCTATCAAGAATTCGTAGACAAAAAGTAATAACTATGAATTGTTAGTATTATTCTTCACTAAAATAAACAACTCATGTACACAGTTACTTTATTCCATATATCTTATTTTTTTTGTAACCAATAAATAATTGAATAACGGCCCATATAAATCGTATATATTGAAGGACAACCACAAAGAGAAAAGATTATTCCATGTAATCATTACGCACAAATCGCGATGCAATTTTCCCGCCGAAAAATGCGGGTCGAGACGTTGTGCTGAACGGATACGGGGATGTGAGGTTTTCGAGCGCCATGTTTATCAATAACGCCCAATCGAGCAAGGTCAACGACATACATCAACGTCTAGAACTGAAAACAATAATACATTGTCTTGGGATAACCTTGAAGTCTAGTTTTACTGTGGTAGAAAATAACATATAATTACGTCTACAAAATTTTGACAATAATTTGACAAATTGCTGGATTAGCGATTCGCATTTTGAATGTCATAAAAAAAAAATTAAACCATTTAAATATTTCATACATAATGCATACCGAATTTGTACGGATGAAACAAGCATTTTTTTTTTAATTTAAATAACTTAGAGCCTGGGCTTAGAGGGCTATCGGAGGGTCCAATATACTCAAATACAGACAGTTTATCAAAATCAATTTAGCCGTTTAGGGGTTCAGTGGCATACACACGTACAAAAACGTCTATATATGTATATCACCAAAAAGGTACTAGCAACTCGCTTCCAATTTTTTTCTGATTTCTTATTTAGTCAATGTTCTAAGTCTAAAGCTATCTCAATATAAATGTAACTACTTAATGTAACGTACAGACAGACAAAGATATTTTCACATATTAGTCTGGAGTCTGATGTGAAACTCAAAAGAGATAAAGCTAAACTAAGAATACAAGATATTTTAAATTGCATATCATTAATAATAATCGATGTTTCGGCTGTTAAGTCTGTCTGTCTAAACATGCAATTAAGTTAAATCTTTAGTAATATTATAAATAGGTTTGTTTGTTTGTTTGTTTGTATGTAGAAGGAACTAATCCAATTCCAAATAAAAATCTATTTAATAAAATTACTATTCTTTAATTATAATTTAAATACCTGCTACATAACACTATCTCTTACAGCTGTGGGTTGGCTGGAAGAAGTTTCTTTTAGAAATAAGCCTGCCATTGTGAACAATAATTTCATTAGTAAAATTACTATGTAAAATTTCTCAGTGCAATAAAGAGTATTATATATGTATAAAATTTTCGGAAAGAATTGACTCTTAAAATCGATCTGTACAAGATCACCGATTCCAAATTAAGTGCAACCAAAAAAATCGGATAATTACATTAGCAGCCTGTAAATTTCCCACTACTGTGCTAAGGCCTCCTCTCC